>NC_137284.1:99770000-99797500 GCF_054371585.1 Giraffa tippelskirchi | reverse complement strand
GAATCATGATGAAAAGGCATCTGTTCTGATTGCACTGTGCTATGCTTTCTGTTGTTCCTGTCACACTCTTTCTCTGCTGCTAAAAGACTGCATTAAATAGCAATGTGCACTGTCCATCTTAGATCTCTTTAAATACTCCTGTTCAGTACTTGATGAAAAGCTTACAAATACCTCTCGATTCATTGTCAGTTCTTTCTAATACCATAAAACCAGGAAGCTTTTGAAGGGCTATTATTATGATGGACATTATACATGTAACCAGGACTTGAATTTGGACCAAGTTTGGTGATGCAATACAGTAGTTTCTTATGTTAAAACAAACTATAGATACAGATGGTATAGAGAGAAAAGAAGTGAACAGAAACAGAAATTATGATAAAATTATCATAAAATGTACAGTCACATATTTCCTATCAATAGTCTGTTAAAATAGAAGCAGATACTGTCATATTAAAACTGATTTTTCATTTATTATAGAAGTAGTTAATCCTAATAGAGTTCTGTTTGTTTTTTTCTTTTTGTTTTAAGTACTGGGGCCTGGAGGTCAGGACTTATTTGTCTTCAAATTTTAGGTGAGGAATAAAGGGATCTATGAACCAGTATTTGGCAGACTGTGTTAACAAGGAAGTTGAGTTTTCCACTGTAAGTCTCATCCACAGGTTATGGCCATTTTTTCAAGGTCACATTTAGTTAAGAAAGAATTTGGCTAACATTATGCTAAGAACCTTTCCAATCACCCATACATAATTGGGATGCTTAATTAAGTGACATGCTTAATATGCAAACCCAACACATTCAGAAATGTTTCAGCTGAACTAGATTGTATGATGACGATTTGCTTATTATAGCAAATAAAATATTTTGATCCATTTTTATAAGTCTTACACTAACTCTTAAGTTTCATTTGAAGGGAGACATGATCTTTGCATTGTCTCTTAACTTTTTAACCTTTTCAATGAGGTACACTCAGAAGTTTAATGTAAAGGCATAATTTATTTCTTAAAACATGTGAAGTCATTAGCAACCTATGTTAGTATAATATCTAAATGCTTTCAGCTTATACCATTTTGACTCACTTCAGGTTTCATAATCTCCCCTCTTTCATCTCAGAATATATAACCCTGTCTTCACCCAGTATGTCTTGGTACACAGAGCTGCCTATCATTTGTGCTCTCATTCAGCTAATGAGAAAATACATAAGGGTGAATGAAAGCCTTATTTTGTGCATCACTGTGGAAATTTTAGTTCTGTCAGTATAGTAAATATTAAGAGAGGGGAAAACAAGAAAAATCTCTCAGCCAGAGTTGACTGTGTCTCCTTTTTTTCACTCTTGAAGAGTTTAATTGATAGACTACAGTTTTCACTGGAGCACTCATTTTAAACCAGCTGTTCCTTTTGGTAGGTATATAATGTACTATATAATGTACTATACTTTTTAGACCTAATCAGACTTTTATTTGCCTTCTCACCAGAAAAAATCTGAGATAAACATCCCTCTCGCCTCCTCTATCACATCTAAATTGTGGTCTCTCATTAGAATATTTGCATGAATAAAAGTATGTATCTAGTGGAAAATATTTCCTTAAGCTTAACACTTAACTTGCAAAGGTATATATATAATATATATACATATATATATATATGAAAGTTATCCATAGACTTAAATCTGATGCTGTTTTTACCTGCTTAAATATTGATAAAGTGGCATAATCTTCAAAAAATTTTATATACTCAGTTAATCTCTATTCATCTTTGTCAGTGAATTCCTAAAGTAGCTTTCAGTAGCAAAGAAATGCAATGTAACAGTAACAAAAGTGATAAAGTAGGAATAAAGGAAATGTGTAACTTAGAAAGTTTCACTTACAAGTGGAGAAATCTGCATATTCTAAACAAGGCCAATGGAGCAGTCTACATACATATAACATGTAATTGACATTTGTTGTAGGAGAAATGAATTTTCTATTTAATAAAATGTTTTTAATTTTTAGTAGCCTCAAATGTTTTATTTTGGATGAGTTTATGTAATGTGAATTTAGAAGTGATAGTATTGGCTTATTTGTAATGTTAGAAATCCCTCAGAAGTGCACTTGTGCTTTCCTATAAATATAATTACAGTTTGTGTTTAATACATATGGAAGTAGAATGTTCAATTAGTTACCTTTTTTTCCCCTACCTATCCACCCTTATATCTGTATTTTGCCAGTTTTAGATGGCAGTGTCCAAGATAGTAAGTCAGAAAATGCTTAACATTTTCAGAATATCACATAAGTATGATACATAGGAATTTAGAACAATGTTGTTTTGATGGTTATTTATGTCATAAACTTTTAAATGTAAGGAAAACACTCACAAATCATTTTAAGAATAAAAAAACAGTTAATTTAACCATGGTGAAAGGGCTAATGAACTCTAAAGAATGCAAAGATAGAAAACTTGCTTAAGCCTTGCTTATACACCAAATCAGTCAGACTAGGAACAAGATATAATTTGTATAAGGTGAAACCTGACTGAAAACTTGCATTGTATTATTGCATTCATAAAACTTTTATTACCAAGTACATTTGTTATCAGTTACATATAATGTACTTTTGTTTGCAGACAGAGATAATTTAAGTGAAAGCGTTCCATATGCTAAAAAGTGGTAAGAGATGTGGCAAGCTTCTCATCACATGATAGACTTTACAGAAGGTATCTATGTATGTGTTGAACTGCATACGTATATGTGATCTAGCAACCTACTTATTCGTCTGTTTATCTGGATTGGCAGCCCTTTTAAAATTTAACTTCTCTTTCTCTGTTCTTTCATTTCAGTTTGATTCCTTGTTATTTGGAGACAGTATGAGGCAAATGATTACTGGAACAAAAGGCTTTTTTGTAGATAGATTTTTTTTTTTCCAAACTATTTTCTAACCATTTCTTTTTGTTTATCAAAGAACAATTAAGTAAACTGTCCATTAAATTTTTAAACAGCTAGACACCTATTGGATCAGTTAATTTTATAGCATACATTTCAGAAAGCCTTATAATGATATTTTCAAGTACAGTAATCTAAAGGTATGAGAGTATGTTCTAAAAAATTCAGAAAGATTTTTTAAAATCATTTTTGAGTTCCTTTCTGTTATTCTGTGATCCTTTCCCTTCATGTTACAAAATGACATGTAATGAGTCCATATTTCAAGATAGCAAAGGATAGAAAATACTCTTTCTTTAGTATGAAATATGAAGTATAAGTGTTTCTCTTTTTTTTGAGAAAGAAGAGTTAATTCACCCTGAATTTCTTTTTTTTTTTCTTCTAAATTTGTTTTCATTATTAATTTCTCCTTTCTTTATGACATAAAGTGCCAAACTCAAAAAGTTTGAACTGTGTTAAAAATGACTCAGGGTAAATTGTGAACCATGTCTATTATTCTTTTTTTCTCGTTTTAAAGACACATGTTGTTTTAAGAATTTGTCCAAAAGCAATGTTTATATAAATACTTGCTTTTATTTACAGTAAAAATGAATTGTTTTTTCTAGGAAAGAAAGTGATTGCTTTTTCAAAGTTTGCAAACTTGACAAGTTGACAAGTTGTCTGATTACTGATTAGTATAAGAAATGTCTTCAAAGAGTGTGACTACCATCCAGTTGAGCAGATGGATACCTCAGGCTTCTATGTAGGAGGACTCCTTGTTCACCTCTTTTGCCAACCTTTTCCTGTCTCTCCACAGACTCTCTCTCTTTCTCTCAGACTTTCTCCCTGCTTTTTCCTTACTTTGCATTTTCCTTGCTTCATTTTTGTTCTGTTTCTTTCTCACTCTCCTCATATCCTTGTCGACTCTTTAATTTTCACGACTTTGAAGGGGAAGTAAATGGTAGAAAGGACACTTTGAGCAAAATATCTTAACTTTTTTTCAAATTAATGAATAACCATTGAGTAATCTTTATATTTCTGGACTTCCTGGTATAAGTTCAGTTAGCTTGAAATAAGAAAATGCTTAAAGGATAAGCTAGAATATTAAACTTAAGATCCTTTCTTTGAGAGGACCTATTTGTGTAGCTATTTTCTGGGGGTACATAAATAAATAAACAAATATTCTATATTAGTTACTATATGTACTCATGTAGTAATATGTATTACTGTGTATATTTTTCTAGTACTATGTATAATATATATATATATATAATTTGAAGATGAGGGTTCTACTTTATGAGTAAGTACACTGCACATACATTCTTTTTACTAGCTTTGATAACAGATATTTAAATGTGTATTTTTCCAGTTGTTTAATCATTATTACATCTATCTTAATCATACCAGTAAACTATTTCAAAAGGTTTTTAACTTGTAGCACTGTGCCATTGGTAAGATTATCAATTATGAAGTATTGAGAAAACTGACATGTTATTGTTTATTTCTAACTATGCTAGTCAAAGCAACACATCTTAGCATAATACATAAGAGGTATGGAATGCAAAGTTGGAATCTGATAATATCTAATGCCTTTGAAAACCCAGTGTCTAAATATTGTGGTACCTTAATGCCATTCTTAAATAGTTATATAATATAACAAATATTCTATGAAATTGATTGGTCATCATTAATAAAGGATTTGTTAGGGATGCCATAGAGCTCTGAAGTCAGTTAACATTTGGTAACATCCACTCTTTCTCCTTCTGTCTCCATCAAGGTGCCTGTGTCGGTGGCCATGATGACTCCCCAGGTGATCACCCCTCAGCAAATGCAGCAAATCCTTCAGCAGCAAGTCCTGTCTCCTCAGCAACTCCAAGCCCTTCTCCAGCAGCAGCAGGCAGTCATGCTGCAGCAGGTAATGTGGGTTACCTACTTTGGAATACTAGCACCTGTGTTGACAGTGCCGTGGGCATAAATGACAAATTCTTTCTCCACTGGAAAGGACAACTGGTCTGTATCCTGGAATATAATTGTAGCATTGTAATTGCAGAACTGCTTAGGAAAGTTTAAACCCCTTAGTCTTTTTAAAGTCATTAACATCTAGAGTAAGAGCCGAAAGAAGTGTCATTTCAACATGAGATAAATCAATATTTAAATATTTAAATGCTTAGGTGCATTGGATTTGTAGACTTGCCTGCAAAAGTGCAAGGAGACCTACAGGTAATTGTTTTGAAATTCCTAACCCTCCAATACTCCTTTTAGTTCACATAAGGATGAAAGTGATAGCGACCTTCTGTTACAATGGAGAAAGTAACATCTCAAATTTTCCTTTCCAAAATTCATTTGGAACTTAGGAATAGAAGTATCTACTTATTTATAACAAAGTTGAGCAGCTAAGCTACCAATTCATGACATTTATCTTTTTCAAATAACAAAAAACCTAATGTTCCTAATGTGTGTGTGTATATATATATATATATATATATATATATATATATATATATATTATTGGAGCCTCAAGTTTATATGAAATGGACTTTATGTCATAGACTTAATTTTTCATAGAGAAAATAATGTGCTTTACCTGAATTCTTATAGATTTAGTTACTTTGCTATGTTCTGTGATGGTGACCACAGACCAACTGCTTATATTTCTAACTCTGATGTTCTTCTGTCCATCTGATGGATTGCAGTTTTTTCCTGGTAAGAACTCGTCACCCTGATCTTACATAACTCTGTAGTTGGTTCTTATAAATGGTAGAGGAGACGGCAGATATAATAATCTAGGTTATTCATTTGGCTCTAGCACTTTAGAATACAGATTTTTCTATACCCCTTCATTTAGGATATTTTGGACTCTGAATTGCAAAGTTTCAGAACTGGCTTGGGGAAAAAAAAATGTATGTAGATCTGTCTCCTGGAATCCAGTGCATATTAGTTGTTGTTCTTGTGAGACAAATCTTAATGGAGATTCTACCCTCTACCACTGTAGAAGAGTTTAGGAGGTTTGTAATATATGCAACTTTTGCCTTTATTTATTAAAGTCAAAATGGTTTATTCAGCAACAACTACAAGAGTTTTACAAGAAACAGCAAGAGCAGTTACATCTTCAGCTTTTGCAGCAGCAGCAACAGCAGCAGCAGCAGCAGCAGCAACAGCAACAGCAGCAGCAGCAGCAACAGCAGCAGCAGCAACAACAGCAGCAGCAACAGCAGCAGCCGCAGCAACAGCATCCTGGAAAGCAAGCAAAAGAGGTAGGATCCGGCCAGCTCATCCACACAGAGGAGCGTGAGGTTGGGAAGGGCGCAGAGAGGCCAGGGCAGTCTTTGATCTTCCTATCACCAGGCTCATGCTGTCAAAGATGCACTATTATACATTTGTACTGAGCTTAATAGCAGTGACAGTGGAACTCTCCTGTTCTCCTTTTTTGTAGCATGGGACTTGAGAGTTATAATCCAATGCTGCTGTCATCTAATGTTCACTAATGAATCACAGTGTACAAAGAGCAAGCTGTGTGGTGGACAAAGTACTGATTATCTTGTATGCACGGAGAATCTAAGTTGGTGAGGGAACCTTATTTTTCTCAGTGGTGCAGCTCAGAGAACATGCATGCAAATTGAGCCTGTTGTTGGGAGTTGTGGGGAGAAAAACAGAGAAAGTGGTTGGGCACGGATTTCAAAGTCACAGGCCCCTGATTAATGACTGCTACTGTAGGTTTGGAGTGGTGAGTAGAAAGTTCCAGTTTGATATGCTCATAAATCAAACTGACAAGCTGGCTTCTCAGGCCTAGCTTGCACTTGTCAGCAAACTGCATCAAATATAAACATAATACAAACAAAACATGTTGAAGTAGTTAAATTGATCAGCAGGTATCAGAGCTGTTGTCTTCAAGCTGCCCATTATGCAAACGTACAGGAAACAGTTTTGACCCCCTGAGGCTTTGTTTCTGTTTGGATTTGTGAATAGAATTTCAGACAGCCATCAACTACAGAATAGAAATTGCTCCCTTATTTCTCTGGAGGCTTTGGGCAATCCACATGACTTGCTCCATTATGCAGTCTGTTTTCCAGTGAGCGCATCAGAAGTTTCTCTTTTTCCCAAACTAAAAAGGAAAGGTCTTCCACAGCAGCTTGTCTTTCTCTGAAGTGTGACTGCCTTCTCATACCCTCCTGAGTCCAAAAGGTGTCTGGTTTGTCTTGTAATGCCTCACAAAATTGGAACTTATACTTTTCCTTATAATAAGGGCACTTTTTTGGGCCTTGAACATAATTCTGCCTTTAATATATTCCAGTAAGAGAGAAGAGGAAGAGAGAGAGCTAACAGGCCTGTCTTATGAAGGCTACATCCCAGTTTACTAATAGATCACTAGAGACCACGGTCATGGACTTCTGCAGATCAAACTTACTGAGTTGGAAAAAAAGTAAAAAGTGCTGTTGAAGTTGACTGTTTCCATCAAGTGTCATTCTTTGAGTATAAATAAATTTATTATCATCTGAAATAAGCCCATTTAAAAAGTCTGAACCATTGTGACACACTTTCTCTAGACCTTATTCCATCCTCTTTTCTCTGCTGCTGTGTTAATATTTGAAAGAAAAGCAACTGAAAATCTAGAACTTGCTCACATTCTTTCCTTGAACTTTGATGGTGGGATGACCATTCACAAATGCACCAGGGCAATGAAAGGAGTGTATGTTTTTCTATACGAGAACTGTTTGCACAGACTCTGCCTTTCGTTCACTGGGTTGGGTTTTCTGACACCAGCAGCAGCAGCAGTTGGCAGCCCAGCAGCTTGTCTTCCAGCAGCAGCTTCTCCAGATGCAACAACTCCAGCAGCAGCAGCATCTGCTCAGCCTTCAGCGTCAGGGACTCATCTCGATCCCACCTGGCCAGGCGGCACTTCCAGTCCAGTCGCTGCCTCAAGGTACACACAAAACATGGTGCACATGTCATGTCTAAAGCTTGCATTTCTATCACTGTGTGGCCTGTCTACATTATACCTTGAGAAATGTTTTATGACCTTCATGTTTATTATTAAAACATGATTGTTATGAAAACAATAACACAGTGACTTAAAACCTTTGCGGGGCAGCAAAAGCAGTTCTAAGAGGGAAGTTTATAGCAACAGTTTTACCTCAGGAAACAAAAAATCTCAAACAACCTAATCTTACATGTAAAGCAACTGGACAAAGGAGAACAAGCAAAACCCAAAGTTAGTAGAAGTTTTGAGTATGTGATTAACATGCACATACTACTATATATAAAATAGATAATCAATAAAAACCTACTGTATAGCACAGGGAACTCTACTTGTACTCTGTAATAATCTATGTGGGGAAAGAATCTGAAAAAGAATAGATGCAGGTATATGTATAACTAAGTCACTTTGCTGAGTACCTGAAACTAACAACATTGCAATACCCTTTTATAAAATAAAAATTGAAAAAAGCATGATTGTTAACATGGTTGCATGCCTCTTTTTCTTGAGACTCAGAGATTTTATTACATACTGCTTTTTAAGTGTGTGGTAAACTGCTTTCAAGTGCTTTGTTAGATATTAAATGTGTATTTATTTGTTTTATGGAAGAAAATGTGTAAGAACAGCACAATTCAAGCTATTAAGTATATACTGAAGATCTACAGGGAACTGGATTAGTGAGAAGGCTAACAACACTGTATTTAACGTAAGTGAGCTGATAGGCGTTTTGGTGAACAACTGCTAAGAAAAAGATAGACGCTCCTAATCTTCACACTAAAACCTCTACATATAAAAGGGAGGCTTTATGTATTTCTACAGAAAATATTCCAAGTTATACTTGGGGGACCTCCTCATACATCCTGGACCATATTATTCCTCCTTTCTCTAAAATGGTGTTGCCTATAATTGTGAATTATAGCTTTAAAAAGTTGTCAATTGTACTCTTATTTTTCTGATAAGAGAAACTTGGATGTACTTTAATAATTCAATAACACAATACCATACAAGTATACAGTTGTGTGTATTCATTACTGGACTCAACTTTGGGGAAATGGAAAGGGTTCTAAGTAAAGAAAGAAAACAGAATAGTAAACAAAATGGTTCTTTGTGTGCCAAAATTCTCAATACTGGTAAAATTCATATATCTATAAATATAATGGAAAGCATATTCTAATTTCCATTAGGATTTTGTTGGAATAAGCTTTAATACAAATGAACTTTAATTCAAATCATTTATGCTTGTTCAAGTGAAGCTCACATTGTAATAATACTTGCTATGCATTTTTCTGCCTCTATAGGAAACACTGAAGAAAATCAAAAATGATTAAATGTACAAAAAAATTATAATTAGAGTAACATGGAAACTTACATTACCACATGTCAAATAGATAGCCAATGGGATTTGGTGTATGGCTCAGAAAACTCAAACAGGGGCTCTGTATCAACCTAGAGGGGTGGGATGGTGAGGGAGATGGGAGGGAGGTTAAAAAGGGAGGGGATATATGTATACCTATGGCTGATTCATGTTGAGCTTTGACAGAAAACAACAAAATTCTGTGAAGCAATTATCCTTCAATAAAAAAATAAATTAAAAAGAAAAAAAAAGAGCCTTTTAAATATTCAAGTTTTTGTTTTGTGCACATTAAGTTAAAAATACCATGGTAGATGTTTTTCTTTTTATTTATAAAATTACTATCTCCATGGCTTAATTTCCCAAGAATTCCTCTTTCATTTGACTTTAGATCCTCTAATTCGCCTGATTGCATCACTCTGAAGAAATCAAGAGAGATAAAGTTTAAATTGTGAAAGAAAAACAAAGCAGTAAAACCATTTTTTTCTGTGTCATTCCAAAGACAATTGTAATAAACCAGCATGATTTTATTTGAGTAAAACCATTCAAAGATTTTAAAAATGTTTAAAATGCCCATAGAAACAAAATGTAACTTATATAAAATATATTTGTTGAACTGCATTCTTTCAAATCAAGCATACAAATATCTTGTGAACAAGGAAATTCATTATGATATAACCATTCTAATAGTTTTTAAATGAAAACTTTCTCTTATTTCTGAGCTTTTTTTTGATAGAATTATCTCCTTTGTTTTTCTTCTGTTTTTTTTTCCAGTTTTATTGAGATATAATTTATATACAGCACTGTATAAATTTAAGGTATGCAGCACAGTGATTTGACTTACATACATCATGAAAAGATTGACTTACAACCCTGAGTTAGTTCCTGATGTTGCACAATGTAATGATTCACTATTTCTCTACTATATAAAGTGATCGATCACCATTTACTTTTCTTCCATTTGTATCTCCATAAAATACATGAGAAATAAAACACACAGAATGGAAAATATTGAGGGAAAAGAAGTAAAACTGAAAACATTTGAGCAATCTTGGTTTGAGTAGAAAATGAATTTAAACAATTTTTTAATTGAAATATAGTTGACTTACACTGCTGTGATAGTTTAAAGTGTTAAGTGATTCATATATATATGCACAAAAATATAGAAAGAATATATATATATACACATATATCCTTTTTCAGATTCTTTTCTCACGTAGGTTATTTAAAATATTGGCTGTAGTTTGCTGTGCTATATAGTAAGTCTTTGTTGGTTATCTATTTTATGTATAGTAATGTGTATGTATGATCCTAAACTCCTAATTTATCCCCCCTTTCCTATCCCCCTTGGTAACCATAAATTTGTTTTCTATGTCTGTGGGGTTATTTCTGTTTTATATATAAGTTCATTTGTGTCATTTTTCTTTTGGATTCCACATATAAGTTATATCATATGATACTTGCCTTTCTCTATCTGGTTTACTTCTCTTAGTACGATAATCTCTAGGTCCAAACAAAAAAGATGGAAGTCATCATTGTGTTTTCAACTGTTTAGATAAATGTATGGGAAGTGCCATTGTGGAGACTCGTCAGCCAAACTCAGAAGGAATGTGTCAGATAAACCAGCTATACTAAAGGAACATGAGTTCATAGCACACTTTTGGAATTTCAAAGTTTAAGTGGGAGAAAGTAAAAAAGTAATTGTAAAAGTAAAAAAGCTGAATCTTTGCCTCAGCTACTGGCTGTTTTGAACAAAAATGTTTTAATTATTTTTTTATCAGCTTCTCAGTTAACTTTGCAGGAGGTTTTTGGTTGGTTGATTAGTAACAAGTAATAACCATATGAAAACCAAGTAGGATTAATATGCAATGATAATAGTCTCATTGTATCTTTAAAAATATGCTATACTAACAGTATTTATCCCTGTGATTTAACACAGCTTGCTCAGACTACTTTTAAAGCTATGACTTTTTTCAACTGTATAAAAATTTGTACAAGAGAATTAGATGTTAGAAATTTATAATTTTGATAAGGAGATTCACAGACATTTTTCTCTATATTGCAAAATGATGCAATGTTATATTTTATCATTTTAAAGTAAGGCATTTTAAATACTGAGCATATAAAGTCATCATGAACATTACTACAGTTACTACGATACTGGCTTTTAATGTGAAGTAGGCAATTAAATTATGATCTCTAAGTTGTATATAGAGTGACTGTTGGTATACAGAAGTCAAATAAGAAAGGATGGATTTGTAAATCCATCTTGAATAAAATGCTGCTGCTGCTGCTGCTAAGTCGCTTCAGTCGTGTCTGACTCTGTGCGACCCCATAGACGGCAGACCACCAGGCTCCTCTGTCCATGGGATTTTCCAGGCAAGAGTACTGGAGTGGGTTGCCATTGCCTTCTTCGGAATAAACTACTGATTGTAAAACTATTTAATGCATAGTGTACTTTAAATATCAACTAATAATTATTTAGTGACATATCTTCATGACATAGTACCCTTGTTTACTATGGTACTTAAATAGGATTAAAAAATTAAAAGGTTAAAAAAATAGGAAATTATTGTGACATGCACTTTAAACTTTGATATATATTTTTGACATAAGATAGAGGTCAGTGTATCCCAGTACACAGGGCTGCTGCTGCTGCTAAGTCGCTTCAGTCGTGTCCGACTCTGTGTGTCCCCATAGACGGCAGCCCACCAGGCTCCTCCGTCCCTGGGATTCTCCAGGCAAGAACACTGCAGTGGGTTGCCATTTCCTTCTCCAAAGCATGAAAGTGAAAAGTGAAAGTGAAGTCACTCAGTCGTGTCCGACTCTTCGCGACCCCATGGACTGTAGCCTACCAGGCTCCTCCATCCGTGGAATTTTCTAGGCAAGAGTACTGGAGTGGGTTACCATTGCCTTCTCCACAATACACAGTATATATTCACAAATTTAGCATTACTCTAGGAACTTACATATATGTACACATACATACCCTGGAGAAGGAAATGGCAATCCACTCCAATATTCTTGCCTGGGAAATCCCATGGACAGAGTAGCCTGGTAGGCTACAATCCAGGAGGATGCAAAGAGTTGGACATGACTGAGCAACCAAACAACAAAAACACGC
Organism: Giraffa tippelskirchi; assembly: GCF_054371585.1. Lineage (NCBI taxonomy): Eukaryota > Metazoa > Chordata > Mammalia > Artiodactyla > Giraffidae > Giraffa > Giraffa tippelskirchi. The sequence continues at coordinate 99,785,160 of NC_137284.1, read as the reverse complement.
ACATATATGTGTATGTGTGTGTGTGTATACACACACACACACACACACATATATGTTTCATTCCAACTTTTAAAATACTTTTGAATTTATAATAGCTGTCTAAAACAAACATTTTCATTACCAATCTGAGAGACCAAACGGAATTCTGGATAACCAACCAGTGGAATTTTGAACTAACACTTTGTCAAACTAGATGACATTGGAATCAGAGAACTGTTGAACAATAAAAAAAATGATATATTTTGAAATAAAGTATAATAATGTCCTTTATGTTGAGTTAGGACTCTGCTGAAGTTTGTCTTTGGCATCAGTGTTCAGTCAAAGTCAGCTATTTGGCTTTGACTTCATGCTCTGCTTGTGGAACTCTAAATAGTCAAATTCCTACTTCAACACCACTATGACATCCTTGATTTTTTGCTTAATCTGTGATGATGGGCTTACACAGAACATGTATATAATAAGGGTAATAGTACTAGCATTATGAACAATGTAAGTCATGAAGAATTATTGTTACCATCTTGGTATTCCCTTTCACATACCAATAAACCTTCTATTTGTAACTTAAGTTTTACATCCTGGAAACTCCATCAGTGAGCTAAACTTTGAATGAAAATTTATTATTGTGGGACTAAAACTTTGCAAGTTACCTGTGAATGTTCTTATGCATAAAAACTAACTTAGGGGGACTTCCCTGGTAGTTCATTGGTAGAGAATCTGCCTGCTAATGCAGGAGACAAAGGTTCAATCCCTTATCTGGGGAGATCCCACATACTGAAGAGCAACTAAGCCCATGCACCACAACTAGTGAGCCTGTGCTCTAGAGAACAGGAGCTGCAACTAATGAGCCCACGTGCTGCAACTGCTGAAGCCCCCACCCTACAGCTCCACAACAAGAGAAGCCACTGCAATGAGAAGCTAGCGTACAGCAGCTAGAGAGGTGCCCCCATTTTCTGCAACTAGAGAAAAGCCAATGCAGCAACAAAGACCCAGCACAGCCAAAAAATAAATTAATTATTTTTTAAGTTGTAAAAAATTGACTCAAAAAATAATAAAATTGGGTTTTAAAAAAGCTAACAGTGATAAATAAATGTGTAGGGAAATATTAAAAACATATTGAGTTAGTTTTTGAGAAAATTTAAATGAGATAAGAAGATAGAGATTAAATTGGATTTAATGTTGTTTAGGTTATATGTCTTTAGAAAAGTTCTGTTTGTCAATTCTTTATGAGTTGTGGGAAAACTTTAAAGGAGAATGTCAACTTTGCCACATTAAGATAACATAATCTAGAAAAATGAGAAATCATTGTTTTTGTAAGAGAATATCAAACTGTGAACATTTTAATAGTTAAATCATAGCAGGAACATTTTTTTATGTCAGATGTATTCCTGTATCCTAGAAATTCCTTTCTTTGGTTGAGATACTTGCCTTTGGTCTCAGTTTCAGCAAAATAACTAGTTTTACTCCCTGTAATTCAGCATTTGAACAAAATGAGTATTTGGTACACCTCTCATTGAAAATAGATTTTAAACTGGGCGTTTTGCATAAGGGTTATAGTAAGCCCCTAGTCAAATACAGATCAATAAGATGTTAAGTTTGACAAATTATAAATTAACACATGGCTCTCTGAAGGACAGCTCAGCAACTGTAATAATTGCTGCCACTGGAGAGGAGTTCTGGGGACCCAGAGGTCAGGACTAGTAGGGAAATTTAAGTTTGCAAGGCATACCTTTCTCTGCAATTCAGTTATTTTGCCAATGTTTGTATACTGGTTTTTCAAATTGTAAAATTTAAGATGAAAAGTAAAAATTAATATTTCAATTCAAATTATTTAATATCAGATTGGTTCAATATAACATATGAATAGTACAATACTTCTACAAAAATTAACTTTTATTATTTTTAGTTTTAAGTAACCCTAGAAAATAAGCAGACCATTATTAAATAATTAATTCAAGTAGACTGATTTTACATAATGCCAAATTAAAATTACTTATTTAACACTAAAATTATTACTGAATGTAGAAAATAAAAGGAGATGGAAAGAATTATTTTTATTTTTGAGTGTGAAAGAGCTGCTCATGTATTAATAATTTTTACCAGTATGTGAAACCACTGGAATTTTTAAATTGTGTGTGCCCGAAGGATCTGTAATCTAGATGTGAATCTAGATATGAATTACCAAATTTTCATTAATTCTTAGCACAGTGCTTGGCACCTAGTAGTTACTCTACAAACTCTGACTCTAGGAATAAAGAATTACTTGATTTATCTATAGTATTATATGGAATTTGATTAGGAATTATTGTTTTTCTTTCAACTCCTAAAAGAAGAAAACTTTTAATGCTTCTCTGTAGTCCTGGCAGTGAATATCAACAAACCCAAGTCACCATACAAAAGTAAATAGAGTTTCTCAATTTTTTTGTGGGCATGAAATTTTTTAATTACATAACTATAAAACTTTGGTATATACTACTGTATGTATCACATGGACCACAGCCTTGTCTAACTCAATGAAACTATGAGCCATACCATGTAGGGCCACCCAAGAAGGACAGGACATGGTAGAGAGTTCTGACAAAATGTGGTCCATTGGAGAAGGGAATGGCAAACCACTGCAGTATTTTTGCCTTGAGAACCCAATGAAAAGTATCAAAAGGCAAAAAGATAGGACACTGAAAGATTAACCCCCCAGGTCGGTAGGTGCGCAATATGCTACTGGAGATCAGTGGAAAAATAACTCCAGAAAGAATGAAGAGACAGAGCCAAAGCAAAAACAACACCCAGTTGTGGATATGACTGGTGTTGGAAGTAAAGTCTGATGCAGTAAAGAGAATCACTCAAGGGAACCTGGAATGTTAGGTCTATGAGTCAAGGCAAATTGGCAGCGATCAAACAAGAGATGGCAACACTGAACATCGACATTTTAGAAATCAGCAAACTAAAATGGACTGGAATGGGTGAATTTAACTCAGATGACCATTATATCTACTACGGTGGGCAACAATTACTTAGAAGAAATGGAGTAGCCATCATAGTCAACAAGAGAGTCTGAAACAAAAGAGTTTTGGATGCAATCTCAAAAATGACAGAGTGATCTCTGTTCATTTCCAAGGCAAACCACTCAATATCACAGTAATCCAAGTCTATGCCCCAACCAGTGATGCTGAAAAAGCTGAAGTTGAATAGTTCTATGAAGATCTACAAGACCTTCTAGAACTAACACACAAAAAGATGTTCTTTTCATTATAGGAGACTGGAGTGCAAAAGTAGGAAGTCAAGAAACACCTGGAGTAACAGGCAAATTTGGCCTTGGAGTACAGAATGAAGCAGGGCAAAGGCTAATAGAGTTTTGGGAAGAGAACACACTGGTCAGAGCAAACACCCTCTTCCAACAACACAAGAGAAGACTATACACATGGACATCACCAGATGGTCAATACCAAAATCAGATTGATTATATTCTTTGCAGCCAAAAATGGAGAAGCTCTATACAGCCAGCAAAAACAAGACCGGGAGCTGACTGTGGCTCAGATCGTGATCTCCTTATTGCCAAATTCAGACTCAAATTGAAGAAAGTGGGGAAAACCACAAGACCATTCAGTTATGACCTAAATCAAATCCCTTATGATTATACAGTGGAAGTGAGAAATAGATTTAAAGGACTAGATCTGATAGACAGAGTGCCTAATAAACTACGGACGGAGGTTCATGACATTGTACAGGAGACAGGGATCAAAACCTTACCCAAGAAAAAGAAATGCAAAAAAGCAAAATGGCTGTCTGAGGAGGCCTTACAGATAGCTGCGAAAAGCAAAGGAGAAAAGGAAAGATACCCATTTGAATGCAGAGTACCAAAGAATAGACAGGAGAGATAAGAAACCTTCCTCAGTGATCAATGCAAAGAAATAGAGGAAGACAATAGAATAGGAAAGACTAGAGATCTCTTCAAGAAAATTAGAGATACCAAGAGAACATTACATACAAAGATGGGCACAATCAAGGAAAGAAATGGTATGGACCTAAAAGAAGCAGAAGATATTAAGACGAGGTGGCAAGAATACACAGAAGAGCTATACAAAAAAGATCTTCAAGACCCAGATAATCACGATGGTGTGATTACTCACCTAGAGCCAGACATCCTGGAATTTGAAGTCAAGTGGGCCTTAGGCAGCATCACTACAACAAAGCTAGTGGAGGTGACAGAATTCCAGTTGAGCTATTTCAAATGCTAAAAAATGATGCTGTGAAAGTGCTGCACTCAATATGCCAGAAAATTTGGAAAACTCAGCAGTGGCCACAGGACTGGAAAATGGTCAGTTTTCATTTCAATCCCAAAGAAAGACAATGCCAAAGTATGCTCAAGCTACCACACGATTGCACTCATCTCACACGCTAGCAAAGTAATGCTCAAAATTCTACAAGCCAGGCTTTACCAGTAGGTGAACCGTGAATTTCCAGATGTTCAAGCTGGTTTTAGAAAAGGCAGAGGAACCAGAGATCAAATTGCCAACATCCGTTGGATCATTGAAAAAGCAAGAGAGTTCTAGAAAAACATGTACTTCTGCTTTAAGGATATGCCAAAGCCTTTGACTGTGTGGATCACAACAAATTCTGGAAAATTCTGAAAGAGATGGGAATACCAGACTATCTGACCTGACTCCTGAGAAATCTGTATGCAAGTCAGGAAGCAACAGTTAGTACTGGACATGGAACAACAGACTAGTTCCAAATTGGGAAAGGATTACATCAAGACTTATATTGTCACCCTGCTTATTTAACTTCTATGCAGAGTACATCATGAGAAATGCTGGGCCAGATGAAGCACAAGTTGGAATCAGATTGTCAGGAGAAATATCAATAACGTCAGATATGCAGATGACACCACCCTTATGGTAGAAAGTGAAGAACTAAAGAGTCTCATGATGAAAGTGAAAGAGGAGAGTGAAAAGTGTGCTTAAAACTCAACATTCAGAAAACTAAGATCATGGCATCTGGTCCCATCACTTCATGGCAAATAGATAGGCAAACAGTGGAAACAGTGAGAGACTTTATTTTGGAGGCTCCAAATTCACTGCGGATGGTGATTGCAGCCATGAAATTAAAAGATGCTTACTCCTTGGAAGGAAAGTTATGACCAACCTAGACAGCATATTAAAAAGCAGAGACATTACTTTGCCAACAAAATTCTGTCTAGTCAAAGCTATGGTTTTTCCAGTAGTCATGTGTGGATGTGAGAGTTGGACTATAAACAAAGCTGAGTGCCAAAGAATTGATGCTTTTGAACTGTGGTGTTGGAGAAGACTCTTGAGAGTCCCTTGGACTACAAGGAGATCCAACCAGTCCATCCTAAAGGAAATCAGTCCTGAATATTCATTGGAAGGACTGATACTGAAGATGAAGCTCCAATATTTTGGCCACTTGATGCAAAGAGCTGACTCATTGGTAAAGACCCTGATGCTGGGAAAGATTGAAGGTGGGAGGAGAAGGGGATGACAGAGGATGAGATGGTTGGGTGGCATCACTGACTCAATGGACATGAGTTTGAGTACACTCCAGTAGTTGGTGATGTACAGGGAGGCCTGGCGTGCTGCAGTCCATGGGGGTCGCAAATAGTTGGAGATGACTGAGCAACTGAACTAAACTGATTTTATACCATTTGAAGGGAAAGTTAATAATCTTCACTTAAGATTTGAAGTTGATATTCTGTGATGCTCTTGTCCAGTGATCCCAGATCCCAGGTTGTGCCTGCCAGTCCACTAGTTTTCTGATCAATTGAACAGATCTTTTAAGTTAGCTTCATTGAATTTGCACTTGTTGCAGGCACTTGTATAGGCTCTGGGGATAAATCTTTGACAATATCCGATAGTAAAACCTGCCATTATAAAACTTACCTTTTAGTGAAGAAGACGGACAACAAAAAAAGTATATAGTGGTAACTGCTAAGGAGAAAAATGAAAAAGCAAGGATAAGAGAAACTTAAGCAACCATAGGAGATGGGAGAAGTTGAACTTGTAGACAAGATAGACAGGGAAGGAGTCCTGGGAAGGGGCTATGTGAGTTGTGACCTTGGAAATGTGAGGGTGCTCTTAAACAAGTTAATTAGTTTTCCTGTACTTCAGTGTCCTCATCTCTAAAATGAAAGTAACAATGATAGTAATAGTGGTTGGGTATTACATCAGTTATCATGTATGAAGGCTTTGCAAAATTGATTGACATATGAGTAGCACTATATATATCTGTTAAATAAATCAGACAAAGAAACCTGCCAGAGGAGCAAGTTGGAGCCAGAGGAACTGTATAAACAGGAGCTTAGGTTTGCACACGTAAGACTGGAGAATCTGTTGGGGTTACAGGGAGATGTCAAATAAGCAGCCTGCAATTTAAGAAAGAGATCTGGGCTAGAGATCACTTGAATCCTAAGCCTGTACTTAGTATTTGAAACTGAAATAAATTAGTGTAGTTGTAAAAATAATTTATTGAGTTAAATTTTTTCCTTACATATTTGAAAAACACTGAATTAAAGAAAGAGATCTAAGATATCTCGGTTACTAAATATTTCAGAATTGTTTTACTTGCTAACATAAACCATGGGTCTCCAATATTGAGATAACAGATCTCTGAGATCTCTTAGACTAATAGCATTTAGGGAGTACTGTTCCATAGAACACAATGCTGAATTTGTTATAATACTGCCTGAAAAAGTGAATTTATTCTTGCAAATCATCAAAACATAAAAAAAACTCATGAAACCTTCAAAATGGCACAAAGTTGATCAGCTAGTTGGTTCATATTTTAAAATAGTTCTGTATCCATAGAAAATAACTAAGCAAGCTGATGTGAAAATGTTGTTTCATGAGCAGTGTGATAGTTTACTTTTAAAAAATGCCCCCCAGATTATCTGCAACTGGAATAATCTATGGAGCTTCAAAAACTACTGATGCCTGTGTTCTGACTTCAGAAATTATGATTTAATTTGGTGTGGCTGTGATCAGAGCACTGGAAATTTTAAAGGATCCCCAAATGATTTGAATATGTAAACTCTTTGGGAAGCCATTCTTGCTAACAGAAATCCCTTTTCAACATTATTTTTCTCTGTCCCTTATCTGTAATATTTAAAATATTTAAACATTAAATATTTAAAGTATAAATATTTAATATTGTTAAAATATAATATTCTGTTAATTAAGGACCATTATTTGGACTGATTTATCAAATGTTTACGTGCCTTCTGTTTATTATCCTATCATTGTGATACCATGGTAGTACCACTAATTTTCAATGCAAATGAATAGTATAATGGAATTCTACTTTAAGGTAAGTGGATATGTAGGTTACCAAAGTTATTAATAAAATCTGAAAGCTAAATTATTATTAGCATCTTAACTATAGTCAGAAATATATGTCTTTAGCCAAAATATGAAATGTTACTAGCCACTCAATCTGGTAGAATCAGATGGTACCATTTAAAATTCTTTAGACTTTTGCCTTACCAGAAAGCAATACTCATAAATATTGGGTTGGCCAAAAAGTTCATTCAGGTTTTTCCAGGAGATGTTATGGAAAAACCCTAACAAATTTTTTTAGGGTTTTTGGCCAACCCACAATAGTATGCCCTTTAATAGAACATTTACCTATGATAGTAACCAAGGTGTCTTTCAGAACTGTACGAACCTGTTTTAATCAATCAAATCAACAACTATTGAGCACACACTAGGCAATGTTTTAGGAACTGAGTGTCTACCAGTTAAGTAAGAAATCCTTGCTCCTAGTAAATGGTGGAGGGAGACTGAAAAACAATATAGTTTAGGGGTGGTAAATGCTCTAAAGAAAAAGAAAGTAGATAGGTCATGATAAAAGGCAGGTAGAGAGGGGCAGTGGTTGATAGTGTGTTGAAAGACCTCTCACAGGAAGTGACCTTTGAACCACCTAAATGAAGGGAGAGAGGAAGCTGTGAGAAGATTTACAACCAGAGAGTGGCCTAGGTTGTGGGAATAGCTGGAGCAAAAGCTTGAAAGGGAGCAAATATTTGATGCATTCGAGAAATATCAGAAGGCCCGTGTAATAGAATGAAATGGAGAGAGACAGTGATGGATGAGGTCAGAGACATAGATAACAATCAGATAATATACTGAAAATACAACTACCATATGACCCAGCAGTCCCATCACTGGAAATAATACCTAGAGAAAACCATAATTTAGAAAGACTCATGCACTCCAGTGTTCATTGCAGCATTATTTAAAATAGCTAGGACATGGAAGCAACCTAAATATTCAACAAGAGAGGAATGGATAAAGAAGATGTGGTATATATGTACAAAGGAATATTACTCAGCCATAAAAAGGAATGAAATTGGGTCATTTGTAGAGATGTGCATGGACCTAGAGACTATCATACAGAGTGAAATTAAGTCAAAAAGAGAAAAACAAATATCATATATTAACACGTATATGTGGAATCTAGAAAAATTCTCTAGATTGTCTTATTTGTGAAAGAGAAATTGAGACACAGATGTAGAGAACAAATTATGTACATTAAGTGGGGAAAAGGAGGTGGTGGGATGAATTGGGAGATTGGGATTGACGTATATACACTATTGAAACAATGTATAAAATAGATAACCAATGAGAACATCCTGTTTAGCTCAGGGAATCCTATTCAGTACTCTGTGGTGACCTAAACAGGAAGGAAATTCAAAAAGAAGGGATAAATGTGTATGTATAACTGATTCACTTTGCCTTACAGTAAAAACTAATACAACATTGTAAACCAACTATAGTCCAATAAAAATTGAAAGAAAAAAAAAGAAAAACAAAACCTTTACTCATAAATTTCAAACTGCTTTTAATTATAAGGAAAATGCATGTAACATAAAAATAAAAAATAAGCACTGGCTCCTCATAGGCAGCAGTAAGTTTTTTTTCTCTTCTAAGTGTTCTCAGAAGCCATTAGAGGCTTTGCTGGGGAAGTGTCATGGTTTAATTTACTTTTAGAGAGATAACTTTGGGCTGATAGATGAAAAGTAAATTATCCAAAGGCAAGGTGAAAACAGGAAGAGGGTCGGGAAGCTATAGCAGTGTCAGCGCAGTGACGGCGGAGCAGAGAGGCAGCGGACAAGGTGGTGAAAGTTCTAATGCGGAGGGTGTGTTGAGGCTCCAGGGAAAAGGGTTTGCTCATGGAGTTTTGCGTTAAGACACCTAAACACGCGCAGCCAGGTAGCAGCAAGTCATAGTCATAAAGTTTCAGAATCTTAGGTTAAGGCTAGAATTAAATTAGTCGTTAATGATCTTTATACAGAAAGTATTTCCTTTGTAACAGAAATACCTTTCTTTATTAACCCATCCTCTTTTTATAGAAAAAAATAACTTTTAATAACTTTGAGAATCTGAGCTATCCTGTGATTTCTTGAGTCTCAGGACACGTCTTAAAATCTTGAGGAGCCAGAATCACCAAAATGATAGCTTTTGGTAAAACTTTCTGTTTGAAATTGTGATAAGCATAGCAACCTAACGTTTCTCTTTTCATTTCTCATAAATCAGATAAATTTGCATAATCTGAACCAGAAAGTTGTTTAAAATGAGTTGTTGATTTATTCTGTCAGTCATAAAATGGAGGAGAAATTTAGATATTATATGCTTAATTGATCCATTTATGTAAACGTATTGGCTTATTTAGGGCCTGAAAATGAAATCAGTTATTTCCTTTGCCTCTCTGAGAAAGATCAAAATAGCTCTATAATTGTCAAATGTATTTTTCTTTTGAGTGTTCACTGTTTTCCCCTGACAATCGTGTTTTCCCTCCTTACTTCTTCTTTTTTTCATTTCTTTTTATATGTGTTATTTCCAAGTGTCTTTGTCTTTTAGTTCCTCACTGATACTAGCAATAAATAAAAGTCCAATAATTTTAATTTTAATTTTAATACTTGTAAAAGTCCAATACTTTAATTTTCAAATGGAACTTTCTGTGTTTTTTCAACTGATCCTTGATATTAGCCCTGTACGATTATTTCTAGTACTGTTCTTGAAATGGTAGTCTTTAACAGATAAATGATTATTGAAGAGAAAAAATATAGTGCTGATGACATAAAACTGATTTATCATCATATTTAATAATTCTAGTAACATCACTTTTGTTGTTTCCATTAATCCAGTAATAATACTAAGGTCATTATATGAACTTTACTTTGTTATATTAGTGGGGCTTCCTTTCATTTTATAGCTGGCTTAAGTCCTGCCGAAATTCAGCAGTTATGGAAAGAAGTGACTGGAGTTCACAGTATGGAAGACAATGGCATTAAGCATGGAGGGCTAGACCTCACTACTAACAATTCCTCCTCGACTACCTCCTCCACCACTTCCAAAGCATCACCACCAATAACCCATCATACTATAGTGAATGGACAGTCTTCAGTTCTAAATGCAAGGCGAGACAGGTAAATTTCATGACATATATTTTGTTATTTATCACCAAATTTTACTTTCACTATTTGTAAAACTAAAAATAATGATTTGTACTTAACAGAGGCAGAATGTGTAGGACAACAAATTAAATAGGTAGAAACTTTTAAATTATCTTATACATTATTTCATCAGAAAGAAACAGCTCAAATACCACCAGTTTGATGGATAGATGGGGAATTTCCTAGAGAAAGTTATCTTATAATAAGTGCATATAAAATTATTGTGTCAATATATTTTTATGGCTAAGATGCTATGATTAACCTGATTGCTAAAATGAGAATCTTCTTACCATTTTAAAACTTTAGAATGAGTTTCAAATCATTAATGATGCATATATATATATATATATATATACACACACATATTTAGATATCCCCCTTAATATATGTTACAACCATGTGCTTAGAAATCAGAGAATAGATATACATAAGCATGTAAACACAGGTATCATAAACCAGAAGAAAGAAGATCTGGTTTGTTTTTTTTGTTTTTGCGGCATGATAGAATTATAAATATATAATTAAAATGAACTTACAGTAACACCCTGGATAAATTTGCATCAAAATTCATAAAGAAAAATTTGATTTCAGTTACCAACACTAAGTACATTATATTAGATCATTTTTTTCAACTTAGTATTTTTGGTTGTATAAAAAGTACCTTTGTAAAAGGATCACCCATATACTTTTTATCCATTTAACTCTATTTATGCAGGTATATGGTAACCTAATCAGATCCTTTAATGTGATTTACATAAAATATATAAGGTAAAATATTACTCAGTGAAATATACCTTTTAAAAGATGGAACATAAGTACAGGATTTCTTTACAGAGTAGCTTAATCTCATATGATATAGAGTTATAAAATTCATATTTCAGTGTAGTGGGTTGACAGTGTTCTGTAATGTGAATACCTACCTGTCTGCAATAAACTCTTTTTTCATAAACAAGTATTTTTTCAAAGAAACATGCATTTATACAATACGGTTTAAAATAGAATGCTATAATTTGGTGATGTTTTGGTCTTTCTTGGAGTATCATGAAAATTTTTTCTTGTTAGATTTCATTATTATAAAATGGTGTGCTTTTGAGTGCTTTCATGCTGTTGTTTTAATTGAGAGTAATTTGATGATTATATACTTCAGAAGTTGGTTGATGTCTCTAGGATCTGTCTATCTGATACAATACTCACTTATCAAAAGTCTTCGATAATTGTCAAAGAGATAGCTAATGAATACCATTCCAAAGTAGAATTTTTTGATCAACTGTAACTAGCAAAAATATATATGATTCACACATAAATATTAAACAATGTAAATGATTCTAAAGGTCCATATTATCTCTAAAAAGAGCATTTCAAAAATCTTGTGGTGATTTTCCTATTACTTTCTTAAAAACACAGTTTTTTTTTTTCACTTGACCACATATGAATATATATTTTTATTTAGAGGTAAATGTTACATTAAGGTCATGTGGCAGGATTAGCATATGATATTATACGGTCCTCTTAGTTTTTCATCCTTTATTAACAGTCATCTTTGGCTTTATTTCTCCTCTAATTGGAACATCATCTATCCTTGGCAGTTGAACTATTCAATAGAACGATTAAATTTTTCTGACTGCTCTGAGCTGAATTGACCTGTTTTGACCTGTTTGTCACTGATCGTAACCTGACAGGCGCTAGCAGCCTGCAACGATTATGGCTTTTTGAGATGAATCTGACGTCATGTTCTTTTGCTACAGCTCGTCACATGAGGAGACTGGGGCCTCTCACACTCTCTACGGCCATGGAGTTTGCAAATGGCCAGGCTGTGAAAGCATTTGTGAAGATTTTGGACAGTTTTTAAAGTAGGTTTTTTACTTTTTTTAGCGGAGGGAGTGGATTATATGGGAGTTTTAGGCAATTTTGCTGTAAATAAGCAAAAGAAAGATGAAGAAAGAAAGTAAAGGTCCATCCTAAGGCACCCTGTATGTTTTCTGTGTATTTCAACAAGTGGATTAGCAAACTCAGGCTAAGAAGGTTAATTCTTCATCCTTACTTTTCATGAGAAAATTTCACAAAAGGTCTTTGAATGAATAATAAAAAATAGCCTACTATAATAGTGTCATTAATAATTGAAAGATATGTTTGTAGGATTCACTTAAATTTCAGGGTTTCGATAAACATTTCTAGTAAGATTATGTGAGAAGTCATATGTGCGTGTGTGTGTGTGTGTATAGAGACACACATATATTTAAACAGAAGATACATTTTAAAGGCTTATTTTTATTGCAGAATTTTTATTTCTTACTTTAAATAATGTTTAATGTGTTTATTTAGTAAGAATAAAGTACTGAAAGTTAATCGTAGCTAAAATTTTAAGATAGCTGTATTTTTCCCACGTTGTGACTTGTTGCCCTGAGAATCATAAAGAAACATACATGGCCCTAAGCTTGTTTGATAGATTGTAAGCCTTCTCTAACTTAAGATCAAAACTTTGTATATCATTAATTTCTTCATACAGTGATAATATATTTTTTAATTCATAAATGTTCTTTTTCAAATGAGAATATGCATCTTTCATGAAACATTTTCCACCCACAATTTCAGAATGCAAGAGATCTAAACAGAGAGCTACAGATAGGTTTATGGAGATGAGTAACTTCACAGGCTGAGACTCTTATGTTGTCATGGAGCAGCTAACAGGGTCAATGAACTGTTTCATGCTTCATCAACAATTAAGTTAATTAGCTCATTTGAAATTGCATTGCTTTGTTGCCAGGATGTTGGCAGAAACATCAAAAAGATGTGTTTACAAATGGTATACTACAGGGTATAGAGCAGAAGCACCTAACAACAAGGCACAAGCACTTAGCATCATAATAACTGTATAACTGAATTACACCAAGACTTCCACAAGGATTTTTTAACCTGTTTTTTTTTTTAATTTCTGACCAATTAAAGGAAAAAAATGCTTCCTGTATTACTGTGGACTTTGTACATGGCCTTAATCAAAAATTTGCACTATCCAGAATAGTTGTGAGCTGCCATTTTGTTGGGTAGGAAGCTGATTCAAATGTTCTAAGCAAAAAGAGCCCTTAAAATATTAGGCAACTTTGCTAAAGATTTCTTATCTAAGAAAAATAATACCTGTTAAAACAAGGACAGAACATAAGAATATTCATTCTTTGAAGAACTAATTTCATATTTCTTCATTTGAATATATTAGTTCTGATTAATATAGTATTCTTTATCATTAAGATTATTTAGAGGACTTTTGCTGCTATTTCTTAAGAATAGCAATTTAAGCCTTATAGCTCAGTCATCATACATTTTATTGCTCTAAGTTGTTATTTCTAGCAAAATTCAAAATTAAGCTTTAAGAAAAAATATATATCTTTTGATACAATTTCCTTTATGGCACATGGAAATAAACATTTCTATTCATCCCAAATTTGTATAAATATGAACTCTCATTTTACCCTCCATGAGTCTTTTTCATATTCATGCTAGTATTTAAAAGTAAAACTGAAGAAGTTACAATTAAAAAAGCATTTCCTTTCAATTAAATATCAACTTTGGTTCCAAAGACTGACCATTTTTCCAGCCCATTAACTTTATAGGGATGACAGAACAAATGACAGTCGATTTTAAGGCCTTCCTTTCAGTCCATTTTTGTCATGATATGCTTAGATTCTCTAAGTCAAATAAATGTGATAGATTCTGTTAATAGAGCTAATGCCAGTATATGGTACTAAAATGAAATATTAATTTAATGTATTTTTATACTGGTATTGCCTTTTTCTTGATGTGTATGGGAAATATGAAGAGAAATAAAATGATATGTTTTATTAAATTAATTTCAGTTACTCAGGAAAAAAACATTGATTTAGGGTCTGTGTGGAAAGTGAATTGAAGAAGGCATTACTGTTAATACAGATTTTCTTGGAAAGATTTTGCTTTTCTTTTGTAGTAATGGCGAGAATAGAGAGTCTTGGAGGGAAAAATGTTAGGCAAGTCAAAAAGCTGTAAAGTTTTTAACCCTCAAGTTTTTTGTACATACATTCTCCAGAAATTTGGTACCCAGTGTTTGTTATAAAAGTTTTTTGAGAAAATGCTATGGCATTTTTATTTCTAAAATACACTAGAAATAAATTGTATAGCTTGAGCTATACTTTGGTATCAGACAACTTATCCATTGTCTGGATTCAAGTAAAGGAAACTATCCATTATTACTATTTATCCTGCATATGTTTAATAGCAAAGGATAGTAGAAAATATATTGAGTCCCAAACTCGTTTTCTCACATTGCATCACCAGAAAAAGTGGTAGAATTCCTCTATTTTTGTCCAGCATCAAATAAAAAGCCATCAGAGGGCAGTTGCTTATGAATAACATATTATATTCTTAGCCATGTATACATATGCATAATATGTATTCTTCAATATTCAATGAGTTTTTTTTCTGTTGGATTAAAAAAATAAGACTAAATTAGAAACTGTTATTCTTAACAGCAAAGATGAAAGCAGAAAAATAGAAAAATAAAAGATAAAAACGAAATTCTAGATTAAAAGGTGTCTAGGAAAATTTTTGAATTACTGTGAAGTAGGTGTTCAAAGAAGGTAACCATTTTTCTAGTCACTCTTTGAGGATCTAAGATCACTAAAAGGATTTAATACTAGTTCTTCATTATTGTCTTAGAAATGTCAAGGTGTAATA
>NC_137284.1:99762500-99765000 GCF_054371585.1 Giraffa tippelskirchi | reverse complement strand
CATTTGGCTATCTCAAAGGAGTCAAATCTAAGTTTTCCCTAAGAAAGTTTAGACCAAACCACCCAATTGGATATGATTTTATCGCAGAAACAGTTATTATATGAACTAAGCTCGATTTTTTTTCATGAGATTTTATAGCAAAAAGCCTTTATAGTATCATGCCTACAATTTAATACTCTAAAAAAAATATTTCTCTTTTCTACCTCTAGTGTATTTTTAATTGAAGAACTTACAAGAATCCTTGTCTTGGAATAATGGCAAATCATTTATAATGTCACAGATGGTAATATGTGTATTGTATCAAATGCTGCTAACTTAAATAAAAGACATTACTGTTAATATTGAAACAGAATTTGGCCAAAAATAAATAGAGCTTATAAAACTGATCAGAAAGAAATTGTATCCCCCTCAGTATCATTTTTGCTACATTTTTCCTAACCCTCTAAGCCTTCCTCTAATATTTCATCCTAATGATGATTTTTTCTCAATCAAGCCAATACCTTGTTTCATTTAATTAAACATACAATATATTTGTCTTCACACTTTGCTACATCTTAAATTGTTTTAAATTCATCATTCACTAAACACAAAAATGTCATTGCTTTTCTCCAAGGAGCTCCTAAAAATATTTTGACTTGTAAAAGAAAATCAAACACACATAAAAAGCATCATTGCTGCTGTTGTTTAAAAATCTTTTTTGTGAACCTGTTTACCATTTATAAAAGGTAGACTAAAACATAAGAGTTCGCCTGATGAGACAGTCTGCAGTGTGACCAATTATGCCTCCTTTTTTTTTTTTCCTGCTGTGTCTGACTGATGGAGAAGTAAAGTCCGTCACTTGTAATGAGACCCAGCACAAGTGTAGATGCCTACTCTGAGTCAGAGTTCAGCGTTTCACACCGCCTGGTCTCTGTCACTCTATTGAATTAGATTGATGATGGCAGATTGCAGGGGGCACTAACTGGACCTCAGTGGGAACGCGTGAAGTGTGGAGACAATCCTGGCAGGCACTTCGCTTTGAGAACCCTTCACCCTTTCACAGCTGCTGGCACTAGTCCATTGCTAACAGTGTCCACAGGACTTTAAAGAGACACCATGGGCCTTCTAATTTATGGTTTCAGTAACTTGTTACTGTCGAGGCAACTGTGACCTCAATTCTCTTATTGACAAAAAGATGAAGTGTTATTTGTTTTCTCTGACCTTTTCACATAAGGAAAGCTATAAAAGTTTTTCCCTACTCCGTAGCTAAAGTTGTGCTTCCCCTCAGATAAGTTCCTACGGACACAGACTTTTCTATGCAGGAATCATTGCTCGGAGACAAGCTCAATGATAAGATGTATCACTGCAGCAAAATAGCCGTATCAGTCATTTCTAAAATGCCTCTGATCTCACTTCTTCTTAACAGCTTTCGAAAGAGCGCGAACGTCTTCAAGCGATGATGGCCCACTTGCACATGCGACCCTCGGAGCCCAAACCGTCTCCCAAGCCCGTAAGTGCATATTGCTCGGTAAACAGTCAAGGGCTCAGCGACGCGACAGACTGAGAAAATGAACAATTTAGCGGCAGTTAGAAAACAACGAGTGTGAGGGAAAATATGGCAATAGAAGGACAGTAAAATGTAATCGCTGGTCAAATTGTATGTTTCTCTTAAAGTAATGCTATCTTTTACAAAATCTATCCAATCTACACCATGGGTGACACTAAACAGAGTATACCTATCAGTGCAGAAATCACCGCCTTGAGGCTGAAGCCGGAGAGAATATCTTTCTGTGATAGGCTTACAGATATGAAAAAGAAACCCATTTTTGAGCACCCTGAAAGGCAGAACAGTACCAGTCACAAATAGAGAGGTATGTGGTATGCCGAAGAGGATTTGGATCAATCATAAGATACATATAAATAGATTTTTTTTTATCAAATGTTTTGTCAAGATGTCATGGTAGTTTTAAAGCCAATTTTGTTCTCTTTCTCTGGTTGTTATTTCAGTTAAGATGTATTGCACATATTGATACATTTTACCATATAGTACACATTATGTTAATTTAGAGAGCTTATGACAAGGAAAATGGGTGAGATTATAGAAAATAAAAACTGCAGTTTCCCTAAAAATATATGATATTGAAGCCAACCTGGTAATGTAGTCAGATACATAGACTGTTGAAAAGAATATACTTTATCTCACTCAGCTAATGTTTGCAGAGAAACTTAGAGTAATCAACTGGGTAACTCTAGTTTAATGAAAGTTTGTGAGGATACTTTTTAATAAGGCCGCTGTATAGCCTGATGAGTAGTGATTGCCAGCTTTGCCTCTCTCTCCATTTCTTTAGATAAAAAAAGATCATTTGGTTTTGTAGTGGGAGAGGAAATAAAAGACAGACTATATTGTATGAGTTTTCTGCTAATGTCTCTGTATCACTTGCCGATTAGCATTATTCAAAATTTGTTCTCTTTTGCATAGAGATTACATTTATTTAAATTCTGCTGAGGTATTTCTGCAACA
>NC_137284.1:99757500-99760000 GCF_054371585.1 Giraffa tippelskirchi | reverse complement strand
TCCAATCAGATTTAATTTGAAAATTTTCAGCCTCCTTCGGCTAATTTGCAATTAAGACAATTTTGTTTGAATATGTAGTAATGTCATTACCATTCCACCAAATTAGCAAGGAGACTAAA
The DNA here is from genome assembly GCF_054371585.1 of Giraffa tippelskirchi. Lineage (NCBI taxonomy): Eukaryota > Metazoa > Chordata > Mammalia > Artiodactyla > Giraffidae > Giraffa > Giraffa tippelskirchi. The sequence continues at coordinate 99,759,881 of NC_137284.1, read as the reverse complement.
GGTCAGTGTAAAATTTTCCAGCTGGCTGGAGCCTCTCAGCTGAGATTTGGGACTATGGGAAAAAAAAAAAAAATTCTGGCAGCAACAGAATAGCAACTTACTTGAAGTCTTGTTGGTCGAAAACATTGCATCCTTCATTATTGCTGTTGTTGTCGCTTCACTGGGGGCTACACCTGTTTAACCACAGGGGCAGTCAGTAATCAGCAACTGGCTTTGTGTTTAAGGAAATAGACTTTCAGTGAAGTCTGATAGGACAAGAAGGAGTTAGTCCTAAGTAACATTGCAGTAGATTATTAGATAACCTCTAACAGCATCCTCTAATTAGAGTTCTTATGATACAATTTCATCCTGTAATTAGTTGAGATTGGCTGCTTCCTTTTGCAGCTTATTAGTGGCAACACAGCTGTAGAAGTGAATCCACTCTCATTTGTCAAACCTTTTTAAGTCTTTTTCTCTTGTCTCTACCTTTTTCCTGCCCTTCTCTTGGGCCTTTGCAGCTAAATCTGGTGTCTAGTGTCACCATGTCGAAGAACATGTTGGAGACATCCCCACAGAGCTTACCTCAAACCCCTACCACACCAACGGCCCCAGTCACCCCGATTACCCAGGGACCCTCAGTAATCACCCCAGCCAGTGTGCCCAATGTGGGAGCCATACGAAGGCGACATTCAGACAAATACAACATTCCCATGTCATCAGGTAGGATATGAATGCTCAGTAGAGCTCTTTTACTTTGGGAGAGGAAAACTATAGCTGAAGCAACTGTACATGAGCCATTCCAGAGCACATGGAAACTCAAGTCATGATTTATGGAGTGATAATTGTTTTATTCCTGGTAAATGCGGATAGGGGCAATTCCCTAAGCATATCATGATGAATTGTTCTGAATGGTTGTTCAGAAAAGCAAGCTCTCCCCATTAGAGACATTGAGAGATGTGTTGTCAAGACAGCCCGTATTATCACCTCAATTCAATGAGATCCTTTGATCTCCAAAGGAAGACCATAGCCATACAACATCTGCGAGCAATTCTCTGAGAAGAGTCATTTAAAAGAACCGGTAGGAAGCACCGTTGCCTTATGCAAGACAGTGCAGGTTTTACAGGCGTGATCGATCTTTATCAAGGTGCTACCTAGTGAAATCCTAGCAGAAGTCCTGATGCCTACACACTACTTTGCGTAAGATGCATCAGAGAGGCGCGGTTGCACAATTTGGTGCCATTTCTCCCTCCTCCCTCCTGTCCGCACCCCTCACCCCTGCCCTGGGGGCATCTGGATAATCACAGTCACACATTGTAACCATGATTAGCCCAGAGCCCCCTTAGTACAAGAAGTGAAGTTATTTTCAACATGGGGGCTTGTGTGGGGTTTGTGTTTCCTTTGTTAGAGGGCCACAGATGCTGAGAGATGATCCTGGTGTGCTTTACCAAGTATTAGATGAGAAAAGCAAAGATTATGGCAGGGGGGCAAAAGTCTATGTAAGGACAGGCCTGAACCACCCGCTTAAAAGAGGACCTGGCTGTTGGAAAAAATCCTCAGGCCAGCTGGTCGCACCGTTCCTGAAGTACCGCCAACAACTAGAGATGCTTCATTTGCACTTCACGTCAGAAATGGCCTTTTCCATATAATTCAATTCCACTGTCATGCTTTGTGCTTTCACTAGTCAGTGACTCTCACTGAATCACTTCACCAGTACTAGGGGAAAAATATGAAAAATCAGTGATATGCAATGGGAAATATTAGCAGAATTAACACATAGTTTTTATTTTTATAGAGATTGCCCCAAACTACGAGTTTTATAAAAATGCAGATGTCAGACCACCATTTACTTATGCAACTCTCATAAGGCAGGTAAGTAGAAGGAAAATTAACTTTGCCTGATTAAATTAAAATTCATTAATGCTTAAAGAAAGGCTTGGATGAGAAAGTGTCATCTAGCCTAGTTAGTAAACCATTATTTTATGTCACTCTGTATCTTGTCTCATTTCAGGCTATCATGGAGTCATCTGACAGGCAGTTAACACTTAATGAAATTTACAGCTGGTTTACACGGACATTTGCTTACTTCAGGCGGAATGCAGCAACTTGGAAGGTAACTATGTCTGCAGCAGTTTGGAGATGCCTGGCGCAGTTCCTTGCAGAGGGCACCAGGAACATTTATTTACATGACATAAGCAGATTAGTATCTGCTTCCCCTCTTTTTAACCTGCCTCTTGAATGGAATGAATTCCCTCTCTCAAAATGACAAGTGAAAGAATAATTTTGCCTCTGATATAGTTTTCTAATTTGGTGCAATTAATAGCTGAGGCTTGGCAGAGAAACGAGGGCCTGACACACTAATTACAGTGTGAGCACTCAATCATCAACACCTTTGTTAGTCCCAC
>NC_137284.1:99742500-99755000 GCF_054371585.1 Giraffa tippelskirchi | reverse complement strand
TAATAGAGCACAAAATGCTATTTGAAAGAAAAGCTAATGTTACAAACACTAGTATTCCTACAAATACCTTTTTCTGATGAATTAATGAGAGTATATTAGGAAAGAACAGTGATTTTGTTTCACACCTACTCTCTATTTTCCTGACCAAAGTTTATTATTTGGACCCTCCCTGTTTTTTACTCGGCCACATCAGCTATCTATTCAAGGCTGTTAAGATGATCAAGATATGATAGTGTGAGAAAATAACTGGCTGGGAAGTTTGGAATCAATATGTTTTAGTTTTTTCTTTCCCCCTAGAGAACAAGACTGCCAAATTTAAGTCAGAAATATAATAGACTACATTTGGGACTGAATAAATTAACTCCATGTAGCATTTAGCTGCTCCCCCAAACTGCTGCTACCTTCTCTGAAGATGTGACCTTAATGTATTTTATTTGCTCTTTAGCCCTTCATTTTTGATTTCTGTAGTCAAGGATGTGCTAATTTCTGCATTCAAGAAATAGTTAATCCATTATGTTGTCATTTAATTAACCATGGTAATTTGTTATGTTAATTCATGGTGTTCTAGAAATTAACCATTAATTATTTCCTGATTGCATCAAATTGGTAATTGTGTTGTATATTTACATTTTAAAAATTTTATACGAATGTTGCTCCTCTTGGATGTAAAAACTCCACCTAGCTAGAAACAGTTTTGGGGATCCTCAAGGTCATGTTCTACTTTGCCTGCACACCATAGTCTAGATAAAGTTTCATTACTTAGATTCCTGGATTAAATTTATATATTTCCTAAGCCAGATTGATGTGTATGTGTGTACTGTGTAAAAAATTACATATTTGAACTGTATCACCTGATTTCTGTGGTCTTATATACATCTATTCTGTACTAGTAGTGTGAGGCAACAAATCAGAATATATGTTTTTAGCTGAGTTTATCAAGATCCACATTCTTTACATTTTGACTAACAAATCATCTTTTTTTTTCTTGCAGAAGTCCAACCTTAGTAAAAAACATACCTACCAGTTTAGGCTATGGAGCAGCTCTGAATGCCAGTTTGCAGGTAATATCATTAAATGTGCCTTCTCATTATCCTTGTATCTGAATTTTTTGGCATGACTTTGTATTTAGGTGGGATTGTGATTATTCTTCATAGTTGGTTTATTATCCAAGTAAGTTGTAGTACCTAGTACTATAGGAAGCACTGGTTCTAATTCAGGCTACTTTTGATGTGAAGAAGCAAGAAGGACACCCTGTGGCAAAATCTGGAACACTCGGTTTTTCTGCAAATGCTAGATTGATAGAAGCTTTTGCAAATGCATGTGGCTATGCATTAATATTTATCCAGGCTGTCATAAATGATTTCACATCATAGTGTTGGGGAACATGGTGCTTGTGGCAAAAACTTTAAAGTTTAATTATAATATATAATTTTTATGCAGAGGAGGCAAATGTCAGGACTTCTTTATTTTGAGTTAAGTTCTGGTCATTTTTAAAAAGCAGAGCAACTGCTTATATTATCTTGGGATATTTTGCTTCATGTGAGGATACTCTTTCAGTATATGGGAGGCTGAAACATGAGTGAGAAAGTTTGTTGGGAGAACAGTTGTTTCTATTTGAACATCACACTTAATTTCCTTGGTGTTGCTGCCACAAGTTGCCAGTTAGGAACCTTTGTCTTTCCCATGCATTTTATTGAATTACTTCTGAAATACGTGTATCAGAATTGAAAACCATTAGAAGATAGACGTTTAAAAAATTATTTGACAGGACATTTCCAAAGTTGGTTTACACCCTCTTCATTTCACTAGGCTGCCTTGGCAGAGAGCAGTTTACCTTTGCTAAGTAACCCAGGACTGATCAATAACGCCTCCAGCGGCCTGCTGCAGGCTGTCCACGAAGACCTCAATGGTTCCCTGGATCATATTGACAGCAATGGGAACAGCAGCCCAGGCTGCTCGCCTCAGCCGCACATGTAAGTGAAGCTAACAGACTCCATAAGGGAAAGAACCTATACTCCCATGCTTCTAAAATTTAGTAGTCTTCTGAAGTTTTGAATGGTGTATAAGTAAAAAATACAAATTTACATGGAGTTAAACTTCACCAGGTTCATGATATAAAAAAGTGTATCAGAATTGGTTTTCATCCAGCTTTTAGATTCTGTCCAGTGTCCTGTGATGATTGTAGCAGCAGTCCTCTACAAATTCTTAGTGCTACTGACATTCTCTTGGGTGTACAGAAGTGTCTAAGATAAGTCTTCATCTTATGGATCATTATCACAGTTTGGTTTGTATGGTGCAATAAGAATATTCATGATGGAATAAGTTGTCATAATTTTTACTACTATTACAGGTCTCTAAACCATTTATGAACTGTAGTCAAGATATTGCCCGTTTTTATAAACCGTAAAATGCAAAGTTTAACTGTTAGCCACAGTTTACATAGAAGCTAGTAAAGTGTAACTTTTTGCCTGTCTTATAAATCAGTGTAATTACATATTCAACTTTAATTACTGGTGCGTCTGTATTGGCAAGGTTTATATGTTATATTTTATGCAAGACTACGATTCCTATTAATATTTAGCAGCTAACTATATCATTAATTACTCTAAAATCTTTCCCCTACCATCTTTTTAATGGAGCTGAGAGAGTAGATGTATTAAAAATTGATATATTGTGGATTTCAGAAATGTGTATGACACTTGAAAAAATGCCTGACCTTATTCAATAAGCCAAGCATATCAGTTTCTTGTTTACTAAACAGTATGGACCCTGTTAAAACTTAGAGTTAAGGAGGAAAAATTAGAATCTGAATCCTGAACAATTCATTCAGTTAGAATGTATTGTAACTTAATGTCCATACTTCTGAGAGTTAAACATCATGTACTTCTATTTTCAAGTTACTGAGGTAAGAACAGTACTTTCTCTCATTCTTATATTTTCTTCCCGTATTTTTTCACTAAACATCTAGTCAGAGGCCTGAAAGAGAAATACGGTCTTTCATGGGGCCTATTTCCATTTGACCTTTCACAGGATATTATTTTTGTTGACTTCTTAGACATCTCATTTTATTTGACATATTAATGTCTTTGAGATTGTATGCCTAATTGCTTTATAGCACTTTCACTCTATCACCTTTGTGAAAAACACATGGTGAACATTAATGTATTTTATCAGGTTCCAAACCATTACTTTTTCAAAATGGAAAAATTTGTCTTTTGGAAGTGTCTTTAGATGTATTAAATAATACAAAAGAAGTAATAAAACTCGAAGTAGAAAGAACATGAATATATGCTCTTGAGAGTAGCAGTACTCTAACATGAGGAAAGTGTGCAATCTGACAAAAGTTTTTATATCCCCGCTTTATCCTCTCAGCCTTACAGTGGGTAGCTTGAGACCTTTTACTTTCAGCCGTTCTCCTGAGTATGCTAATGCTCACTCCCTGTATAAAATGCTAAAACAATAAAACTTTAAAGAGCAAACAAGAGTTAGATCATGTTTTCCCTCTTTAAAAAAATACCTATTTCAGACAAATGAAATGTATTTGTAATGAAAGTGTTTAAGCTATTGATGCAACTCCTTGAGCTCCTACAGGGGTTGTTGTGACTTGTATGTAGAGAGTATGTAGGGAGGTGGTTTTTAAAACTTGTGTCCAATGATAAGAATATTAAAATTTAAAAAATGACTGATTCAATAAAATAGTTTATTAAACACTGTATTTTAGAACCTGAAATAATAATTGGGCTAAATCACAGCATTGATAGGTTAGTAGTAGTTTTTGTTTGTCAATGGCTATTTTTGACTTTTTCATTTTATTAAGTTACACTTTAATTATAAAATATCTCAGAAAAAATAGTGTGTATAAAACAGTATATAAAAATTGTGTATTTAATGTCTGATGTACTGCCACATTTATTGTACATTTTATGCTTATATGAATTTATGCATGTGAGATATTTATGTGTCTTTTCCACACAGAATAAAAGGAAAGCTTCCCTTGGCTTACTGGAAATAGATTCAGAAAAGACAAAAATTGGGGGAAGACTAAATTTTGTCTTTTCCTAAATTATATAAATTGTAATCATATGTTTAATTATCTTGCAGAATATTGGTCGACATTCTCTCTTTGAGTCTGTTTCCGCTGCTGCCATTAACATTTTGTATATTTGATGTCAAATATTATTGATGGAATGTCACTTCAGTATTCTATATCTTCATCTTTATAGAGTTTTAAGATGCTTGGAAATAAAGAATGTTAAGGCATTTAATGTACATCATAAGACAAAGAAAAAAATTTATCTAATTCTCTCATCAAAATTTGGCTGCATATAATTGAATGCACTTCAAAGTTCTTTTAAAATTAGAGAGAAGTGAAAGGTTTTTTCTTTGTTTGTTTGTTTTTTACATTTCAATAGCACAGTCATATGTCCTGAAATGAAATCATGGTATGGTCCTTGTTGTTATTGGTGAGGGGAAGGTGGAGTAAATTATGCTGATGCAATTGTTAGCAAGAGGCAGAGAGGCCTAGTATTTGAGCTCTGGTGATAGATTGTGGGGGTTCCAATCCCAGAGTTAGCACTTCATAGCTAAGATTTCTTTCTTTCCTCAGCTTTCTCATCTGAAAGTGACGTAAGTCGTAATAATATGAACCTCACTGGATTCTTGAAAATGAAATGAGAGCCTGGAACATAATAAATTGTTCCTTGTGTCCCTCATAATGCTGTGTTCAGAGTTACTGATTTATATTATTTCTTGTAATACTTCATTATTGCTATAAAGGAGATCATAAACAATATAAAAATATTTTGCATTTTAATACATTTTTTGTAGGCACTCCATAACTGTGTGGTTACTTTCCTTGTTAGTCCCTTTTCTTTTGCTTCCACCTCCTCTTATAATTCATGGAATAAGCAGATCCATAAAAGTGTAAGAATGCAAGACAGGAATTTATGGTAGGGAGCACCTTCCTCAGAGTCAGTGAGATAAGAGATGTTTGAAATAAAATGTAATCTGAGGTTGGAGGCAATGAACAATTCAAATAGAAAAATATCAACCCAGAGCAAGAACACATGATATACGTCTGGAGAACAGTGAATACGAGGTCCAACAGGAGTTTGGAATATAAAAAGGGAAATAGAATTTAGAATATATGAAAGGAGACCAAATTGTTGAGTGCTTTAAAGATCAAGCTATGATGTTTGTTTTAGTCAGTATGTTTAATGTTATGGGCTTGAGTTTCACATAATCAGAGATGTGCTTTAGAATGAGTAATCTGAAAGAGTATTGAGTGATTGAACCATGCCTGAATAAAAATGTGAGGTAGGACATTCTGGAATTGGGAGAGATTCGAAGCAGAAGATGAGTCCTTGCAGGATGCAGTATGTGACTTAAGTGCAAGACAGCCCATGGAGGAAAAGGAATCCATGACAAGACAACTGATTGAATGCTGGGGACAAAGAGGAAAATTAGGAAAAATCATAGCAACTTTAAGGGCTTCCCTGGTAGCTCAGCTGGTAAAGAAAACGCCTGCAATTCAGGGAACCCCAGTTCTATCCCTGAGTTGGTAAGATCCCCTGGAGAAGGGAACAGCTACCCACTCCAGTATTCTGGCTTGGAGAAATCCATGATACAGTCCAAGGGGTCGCAAAGAGTCAGACACAACTGAGTACCTTTCACTTACACTTTCATAGCAACTTTAAAAGCCCACCAAGAGAGGGCATGAGAGAACAGGCTCAAGCGGGAAAATGGTGATGAGCTCAGCTTACCAAAATGAATAAAGAAGGGGAAGTTCAGTTCAGTTCAGCTGCTCAGTCGTGTCCGACTCTTTGCGAGCCCATGAATTGCAGCACGCCAGGCCTCTCTGTCCATCACCAACTCCCGGAGTCTACCCAAACCCATGTCCATCGAGTCAGTGATGCCATCCATCCATCTCATCCTCTGTCGTCCCCTTCTCCTCCCGCCCCCAATCCTACCCAGCATTAGAGTCTTTTCCAATGAGTCGACCCTTCGCATGAGGTGGCCAAAGTATTGGAGTTTCAGCTTCAACATCAGACCTTCCAATGAACACCCAGGATTGATCTCTTTTAGGATGGATTGATTGGATCTCCTTGCAGTCCAAGGGACTCTCAAGAGTCTTCTCCAACACCACAGTTCAAAAGCATCAATTCTGTGGTGCTCAGCTTTATTCACCGTCCAACTCTCACATCCATACATGACCACTGGAAAAACCATAGCCTTGACTAGACGGACTTTTGTTGGCAAAGTAATGTCTCTGCTTTTAAATATGCTATCTAGGTTGGCCATAACCTTCCTTCCAAGGAGTAAGCGTCTTTTAATTTCATGGCTTCAGTCACCATCAGCAGTGATTCTGGAGCCCCAAAAAATAAAGTCTGACACTGTTTCCACTGTTTCCCCATCTATTTCCCATGAAGTGATGGGACCAGATGCCATGATCTGAGTTTTCTGAACGTTGAGCTTTAAGCCAACTTTTTCACTCTCCTCTTTCACCTTCATCAAGAGGCTCTTTAGTTCTTCTTCACTTTCTGCCATAAGGGTGGTGTCATCCGCATATCTGAGGTTATTGATATTTCTCCCGGCAATCTTGATTCCAGCTTGTGTTTCTTCCAGCCCAGCGTTTCTCATGATGTACTCTACATATAAGTTAAATAAGCAGGGTGACAATATAAAGCCTTGACGTACTCCTTTTCCTATTTGGAACCAGTCTGTTGTTCCATGTCCAGTCCTAACTGTTGCTTCCTGACCTGCATACAGGTTTCTCAAGAGACAGGTCAGATGGTCTGGTATTCCCATCTCTTTCAGAATTTTCCACAGTTTATTGTGATCCACACAGTCAAAGGCTTTGGCATAGTCAATAAAGCAGAAATAGATGTTTTTCTGGAACTCTCTTGCTTTTTCGATGATCCAGTGGATATTGGCAATTTGATCTCTGGTTCCTCTGCCTTTTCTAAAACCAGCTTGAACATCTGGAAGTTCACGGTTCATGTATTGCTGAAGCCTGGCTTGGAGAATTTTGAGCATTACTTTACTAGCATGTGAGATGAGTGCAATTGTGCGGTAGTTTGAGCATTCTTTGGTATTGCCTTTCTTTGGGATTGGAATGAAAACTGACCTTTTCCAGTCCTGTGGCCACTGCTGAGTTTTCCAAATTTGCTGGCATATCGAGTGCAGCACTTTCACAGCATCACCTTTGAGGATTTGAAATAGCTCAACTGGAATTCCATCACCTCCACTAGCTTTGTTCGTAGTGATGCTTTCTAAGGCCCACTTGACTTCACATTCCAGGATGTCTGGCTCTAGGTGAGTGATCACACCATCGTGATTATCTGGGTTGTGAAGATCTCTCTTCTTTTTCTTTTTTTTTTTTTGTGAAGATCTTTTTTGTACAGTTCTTCTGTGTATTCTTGCCACCTCTTCTTAATATCTTCTGCTAAGGACCTTAGAAAAATTTAAGGTAAAATTAAACAGATAGCTGCAGCATGAGAGAACTGAAGAACTGGATAGAGGCGGTTTGGTTAATGTAAATCTAACAGCACCTGTAAGTTTTTTTGTTTGTTTTTTCCTGCCTCAACTCTAAAGATTTGTGTAGAAATGCTTGTTTAAAAATAAGACTGTTTATCATAAAATAATTTCTCACCTTCTAGAGGCAGTGGTCAAACAGGTAAAGACTGTTGTGTGTTTGTGTGTCATTTTAAAGTGTTGGAATTTAACCTCTGAATACTTTCTCCATTTGAAGAAAAAGTCATTCATTGAACCACTCATGACATATCTGAGAAGCTAGATCGTGGACTATGTATAAAAGAATGGTTTAATATTTATGTAAATATCAGTTTATCATGCTTTAATTTTGCACATTCATATTATAGGGAGCCAGTTGCTTCTCTTAATTAGTCGTGTGGGGTTTTTGTTTGGAAGGAGTCACGGCATCTGTTTACATTTACCTTTTCAAATCTAGGATGTGTGTATTTGTAAATGTGTATCTTCCCAGGTACTGTCTGAGAATGTCTTTACATATTTCGATACAGAAATTATACCATTCAATAGTGTGCTGTCAAAGGATGCTTTAGCTCATCTGGATATACCTATAGTATTGAATAACACCTAAAATACCTAAAATATTGATCATTAAAACATTTTTATTAAGAAAATAATCAGTATCTTATTTGCTGAATCCAAGAATTTAAATGTCCTTAGATTTAGGAAACAGTGAAACAAACTGTTTCTTCACGTAGTCTTTATTCAACTCCAGAATAGTAAAATATAGAGGTATTCTCGAGGTTGATAGAAAGATGTTTTGAAGCATTACACGAGCAGAATAGCTATGGTTTAGTGCTTCTTATAAACTACTTTTAGAGAAAAAGGGGCCAAATTATCATCCATATTCTTCATTTTGATGCTCCATGTTTAACACCTCCTGGCACTGTGGCTTTTACCCGTAGACTGTCCTGAATGAAGGCTTTTGCCAAACTTGTGCATTTAGTTTGCCTTAATTCTTTGCCCTTCTTCTCTACTTTTTCTGCTTTTCATTCTCCTCTCTTTTCTAAATTCTACCTTTCCTTAAGGGTCTCATCCTAGTTTTCCAGGAGGCTTTCCCAAGTAATTTTGCAGTCAGGACATACACTCATCTCCATATTTCTGAAGAACTTGTTATGTGTACCAATATTTGTAACTAGCATAGTGTGTGTGTGTGTGTGTGATTGTGCACATGCTCACGTGCTCTTGCACACATACTTGCTCATTTTGCAGTTATCTCTCGTTTAATGGAAGATCCGTTAAGGACAGAGACTATGTTTTAGATATATTATAGTGTATGAAAGCCCTAAGACATTATACTATACAAAGAAAGCACTCAATAACCATGTGATACTGATTATAAAGAATCAAATGGGAGGTGACAATTAATTAAAAATGGTTTGATTTCAAGAAGTAATCCCTCCAAAAGTACAATCCAGGATTCTTTTAAAACTCTGAAGAAGAATAGAGAAGAAGAAATTTCAGAAGAGATAATTAAATAGAATATTAGTTAAGAGATTTTTTTGAAATATTGACAGTACATTTATGATTTTTTAAAAATGTTATTTATTTAGTTAATATGTATTTTATAACCATCCAAAGTTAGGGGAATAGAAAGGGACAGGTCTTCACTGCATTTGTGATTATCCTCCTAGCCCTTGTTAAATTTTATCTTGTGGAGGGTGAAATGAAAAAGAAAACAAAAATTATTGATATTAATACAGTATTAATCAGATGAAGGAGAAGGCAATGGCACCCCACTCCAGTACTCTTGCCAGGAAAATCCCATGGACGGAGGAGCCTGGTAGGCTACAGTCCATGAGGTCGCGAAGAGTCGGACATGACTGAGCGACTTCACTTTCACTTTTCCCTTTCATGAACTGGAGAAGGAAATGGCAACCCACTCCAGTATTCTTGCCTGGAGAATCCCGGGGACGGCGGAGCCTGGTGGGCTGCCGTCTGTGGGGTCGCACAGAGTCGGACACGACTGAAGCGACTTAGCAGCAGCAGCAGCAGCAATCAGATGAATGTTCAAGAGAATTTTAGCAGAAAGTAGGACAGGTTAAAGCCAGGTGGAATATTATAGATTTTACCTAATAATTTTTTGAAACTTGTTTTTTTTACTCTTTTTGATCAAGTAGAGTTCTAAAATTTATTTTCTACTGCTGTTGTAAGAGTTCTAGAGCCATCATGGTCTAAACAAATGTAAAAGACACTTCCAATAAGAATATGAGTATCTTTACAATTTATAATATTGTTCCTTCTGCACCTCAGTGCCAGTATTCCCTGATTACCTGACTTTCCAGAGTTTTATAGATTATTGGCTTCCCTGGTGGCTCAGATAGTAAAGAATCTGCCTGCAATGCAGGAGACCCACGTTTGATCCCTGGGTTGGGGTGATCCCCTGGAGAAAGGAATGGCTACCCACTCCAGTATTATTGCCTGGAGAAATCCGTGGATAGAGGAACCTGGTAGGCTACAGTCCATAGGGTCACAAAGTCAGACACAACTGAGGGACTAACACTTTCACTTTTTCCTATTTTATATCGGTCTTTGCCTCTCATAAAAACTACATGAAGAGTTAAGATTGATGCTGTGTTCAGGCAGAAATAATTTGAACTTACTTTCTTCTCCCTTGTGTTAGACTTAAACGAATGAAAAGAGAAGAAAACATTTGGAGTAGGCTCGGAAGGTGAACTCACACTGATATAATCAATCCATTTCCTATGTCCTTCCAAACCTGAAGCCAAGAGAAATTTAATGATGTACCCTCCATACTTAGTTCAAGTCAGTTGTTTCTTTTTTATCAAGCAATTGTTTCTCCTCACTCTCAATAAGTTGGCTCAGATTTGCCTTTTCTTTCTCTTGTAAAAATGTTAAATGAAGTTCCCATTTTTATGTTTTCAAATTTTGTTTCTAGAGAGCAAAATGAATGTACTTTCTGAGCTGGTTTTGTGTGGAGGGCTCTATGCATAAAGCCTTCCATTGTCATGCAGTCCCCCTTTCTGATTATTAGAATCTCCTACTGTTGAGTTTTCAGATCATTTCTTATGTGTCATTCCTGAATCCTCTTAGCCTCCATGCCATTTCAAAGTTCTATCTGTTAATATTCTATATTAGTTGCAGGTGATTATTATTGTCTTCCTCTTATTAAAGCAAATATTTGAGGTTGAAAGTTAATGATCTTCTGTATAGATTTATGTATAGAATGTTAATATGGCTCTTATAAGACTAGAAAATAATTTTGTTGTGTTCTTCGAAGCCAGAACTTCACTCAGGGTAAGGGAATCAAAGGCCACGGCATTCACACAAAAAGAGAAGTGTAATATTATTCCAGGACTGCAATGGAGATCACATCAGTCATTTTGTTAATGTGTTGAATGTACATTCTACATACCCCAGAACTTTCTATGCATTGCATGTCCCAGTCAGTCATCTTTACAACATCCTCTGCTTCTTGAGAACCTCAGTTCGTTGTATAACTCCAATGATAAACTCCAGCCTCTCCTAGCAATAATACTTTGCAACCAAGGACAGCTAAAAGGGACACTGCTAGATGCCAGTTATGTAGAACAGTGTTGAAAATCTAATATAAGTTGTGAATTGTCTTGAAACATAATGAAAAAGTTCAAGTATATAATATTACTTTTCTTCCTTCTATTATCTGTGGCTGCCTTAAAATTTAAATTACTGTTTGTAGGCACATGTAGAATTTGCAGATCCTACACCTTTGGTTGGTGATATTTTATATAAAATCCCTACAGATCTTAGATCTCTCTGTGGACAAAAGCATTTGAAATTGGAGTGGCTCTGTATATCAGAGGAAAGCAATTGAAAGTGACTTGAACAAGTGAAATACTCATTGTTTTCATACCTGTTAAGTCTGTACTAGTTTTGCTGATATTTAGAATCATTAAGATGCATTAAGAACCTCTAAACATAAAAGCATTTTTTCCTTTACATATGTTTTCACAAATGTTTTAATTCATAATTTTTCAGTCATCTTTAATTTTTTTCCTAACATTTCTGGGCCTTATAATTTTCATTCTGTTTTAATTCTATTTTTTATTTAATCTCTAAACTTTTTTTTTTATTAACTTTGCTAGTTAGCTTTGAGATCTCTTTCCAAAGTGATTGTACAGAACTTATGACTATGCCAGCTCTTTATCATCTCTTTTTTTTTTTTAAGTATTACAAGTATGGCTCAGTAACTGCTGTTCTTTTTTACATTATTCTAGTCCCCATATGTGGCACTTACAACTCATTCTAGTTCCTCCTAATAAAAAGATCCTCCCATAGATACAGTGCCTTCAGCTAAAAAGTGCTGTATCCCCACCGTGCCAATTGTGGAAATTTGTGGGTTCCTATAGGGTTTTAAAGGATTTTTATAGAACTATACAGATGGTATCTGACATTTGTGGTATGAATCCCTACAATTTAGGCAAAGAGTGTCAAAAAATTTTTAGCTGACAGTATTGCAGCTTACTGCTTCTGCTTTATATCTAAAGAAGACACTTTGTTAGAAAGTACATCTTCGTTTGCACTAACACTGAGCCTTAGAAATTTCATTTTCCTAAGGGTCAAAAAGTAATTGACTGAATTGTTTAAAAATGACAATTATTATTCAGTATTAAAATTTTCCCTTCTAGCACCAAGGAAGAATGAAGGGTTTCATATACCCATATGGTGTTTTAACTTCAGCTTTTACATAGGGATTAGGGAAGTAGATGTCTTTGGGTGACTATCAGTATTTTATAACTAAAGAATTTATTATGTAAAGTTGACTATCACTTCAGAATATTACTTATTGTGAAGATAATTTACATAAGATATTGTTTTAATATATGTTAAAATTATATGCATTTTAACTACTTTGGGAGAATTTAAAATTTACCTTTGAGCTAAGTATAACAATATATTTAAAAACTTTGACACCAATAAAACGGTATAAACCTCTACCTCGAGGTTCCTAA
>NC_137284.1:99722500-99737500 GCF_054371585.1 Giraffa tippelskirchi | reverse complement strand
GGGGATTTTCCAGGCAAGAATAATGGAGTGGGTTTCCATGCCCTCCTCCAAGGGATCTTCCCAACATAGGGATTGAACCCAGGTCTCCCGCATTATAGGCTCATTCTTTACCATTTGAGCCACCAGGGAAGCCTTGGATTGATCCTATGTATCCTGTGTTGCAGGCAGGCAGACTGTATAAGCCACCAGGAAAGCCATCTTCTAAGATAGCTACTCAAAAATAACAAAGAAAACCAAAAACTGAGCCTCATGAAACTCAATCTTCCATTTTAACAAAGGCATCTGTGTTTATAGTTTGGAATCCATTTTACATTTTCAAAACAATGATATTTATGTAGTAAGCATGAAGCTTTTACCACTAGCAAATTTGAACATGCTGAATAAAAATTTATTCAAACACATGAAATTATAAAATGTTAATCGTACACTTTGATTTTTAAATGCTTATAGTAATTATCGTTATTCATTCAACAGCTTTGTGCTAAGTACTAAATAGACATTCTAGATAGTTAAAAGGAAATCTCATCTTCTCTATTTCCTTTTAACTACAAAATTTGTGATGCTATTTTGTAGGTCAAAAACCTATGCAAATCAATGGACGTGTTAGCCTGTAGCAATACTCAGTCTATTCTGATATTTTTAAGTGCTATTAATCAGTAATTAAGATATAACAATATATAAGAAATAAAGGATAATTTGTATGATTGTAAACATTTTCTTTTAGAGTTAATCAATATATCACATGTAGGTAAAAGGTAAATTAAGTAGAAGAAAGTATCAAGAAAGGATTCCCTGGTGGCTCAGATGGTGAAGACTCTGCCCGCAATGTGGGAGAACTGAGTTCAATCCCTGGGTTGGGAAGATCCCCTGGAGAAGGAAATGGCAACCCACCTCACTATTCTTGCCTGGAAAATCCCATGGACAGAGGAGCCTGGTGGTCTACAGTCCATAGGGTCACAAAGAGTCAGACAGGACAGAACAACTTCACTTTCACTTTCACTTTCTGTCAACTATCAAGAAACTTAAAAGTCAAGAACTTGAACAAATTGGTATTGAACAGGACATAGATGTGTGGTTTAAGGGCTACAAGTATTTGCAAACATTCAGTATATTTCTCAGAGGACTTTATGTAAAAATTCATTTTACTAGGTAAAGGTTGCCATATTGGGCCAAGTAAAATTATGTTCCATAGTAAAACTGAAAGATAAAGGCCTTAATTCTATTTCTGAGGATACCGTTTGAGTATTATTCAGGGAATAACATTTTTTATAGTAATGATCTGCAGTTAGTAATAGAAGCATGTTCTGTCTTTCAGGTATACTAGGGGAGGGAAAAAGAATAAGAATTGCTCATAGGATTTGTTCAAAGATGTATCATGTCTCTTTGTAAAAAGATATTTATTACCCTTTTTCAATAGGCATACATTATTTAATGTATTAAGATTTTTCTCAAACAACTAGGATTATCTGAAGAAAAGACTTAAGTGGATTTCCTAAAATGAGTAAAGCACATAAAAAGACCTTTACCTAGTCTTACCTTTAGTCTTAATTTGTGTTTGGTAAAATTGACTTAACATTGCCTAAAATTTGTGCATGTTATACAGATGAGCCAGTAATTGTAAGTTTTTCTTCACAGCATTTGTTGACATCTGTTATAATATTTAAGACCTAAAATTTCCATCATTAGTTTCATAGTATTAATAGATATTGTAAGGCCCAGTCAAATTTACATTGTCACTGAATTTCTCATAAGTGATAACATGATATAGGTATTTAAATCATTACATTTGACACTATCTAAATAAACATCACTGTGATTCTGTAGTCTAACATCTATTGACTTAAATATGTTTTAAACATAGTTTCAGAGAACTTTATTCATAGTGCTTTTTTATTTTAAAGAAAAAAAGGAACAGTTCATAAGATCTTTTACTTAGGCCTAAATAAAAAATGAAGACAATTTACGTCTTTCTAGAGAACACACAGTGTTGAAACAATCTAAAATGGTAAATTCTTCCATTATGATTTGACTCTGCTGTGGGGTGGTGGCAACAATAACATTTCTTCTGCCCTTCATTTGCGCCTTGGGTACTTATAAATTTCACATTTCACTAACATTTCTTTAGGCAACAAATAAGTCTATTAATGCAGCTATTCCTCTCTTTGTGTTTTTGGTATGTACTATTATGGCAGTGGGCTGTAACACTGAGCAATTAAACTGCCATATAAAAATCAACTGCTACTTTGCATTTCCTTATAATAGTGGCTTGACAGAAACAGAGATGAGTTTCATTCATTTAAGTTCAATAAGTATTTATTGAGCACCTATTATGAGCAACATATTCTGTTGAAACTGGCAGATGATCTGTAATCTACAGAGAGCTAGAACTCTAATTGAGAGATGGATATGTGCATAGATAATGAGAGAATCCAAGTAAAGGAAGAAAAAGGGTGATAACCACATTGCAAATCCAGACTTAAGTGTACATATGCACATGAAGAATCATAAAAGTCTTCATGGAGGATATAGCTTTGGGTTATGCTTCATATGAAATAGGTTTTTAGGTTGGACTTTATGAAATTGTTGATATTTGACTATTTTTTTTTGCCTACAGAAATACCAGTCTTAAGCTTTTCCACCTAGCATTAAGCACAGATGAGGAAAGAGAAGGTAGATACAGATGATTTGAGGATTTGAGCAAAGGTGACTAAGGTTTAAAGCGTGAATCTCATATAGAGAATAGACCATTCTTTTGTCTAAGCATAGGTTATCTGCCTAGAGAAGAACACACCTGCAGATGGGACTGGACAGGGATTTGGAAGATGTATCCTAGAGTTCATTAATCTCCAAGCTGATAATAGGGTTGGGGCATTGAAAAATGCACCAATTATTTGGAGGTCCTTAGCATGATCCTTGAGGTATATGTTACCTACTTTTTACCTCTTTTCTTCTTTGCTACTCACCTCTGGCAATACTGTATTTTTAACTTGAGAACGTATCCACACTTTATACTATTATGCTTCAATATCCAGTTTTAAAGTATATTTTTCTTTAAGATGACATAGACTAAAAATTAAAAATAAGTACAATTTCCCATAGCTCAGTCAATAAAGAATCTGCCTGCAATGCAGGAGACCTGGGCTCAATTCCTGGGTCGGGAAGATCCCCTGGAGAAGGAAATGGCAATCCACTCCAGTATTCTTGCCTGGGAAATCCTATGGACAAAGGAGCCTGGTGGGCTACAGTCCATGGGGTCGCAAGAGTCAGACAGGACTTAGCGACTAAACCACCACCACCAGAGATTAAGTATCAGCAGACTTTATGAGTGTGGCCACTAAGTGCTAGTGGTTAAGCATAAAGAGGACTGTAGAGAAATGTGTTTCAGCATCTTCCCATCTTCTCCTTTCTGATATCCAAGAATTCTGGGATGCACTTTTCCTCTTTCTTGAGCAGTTAAAATGACAAATATAAAGATTTGTCAAAGTTAACTATGAGTTGTGAATAGTCATCATCTATTTTAACTTTTAAAATTTTTTGACAGAGGTTAGGCTCTTCTATCTTCTTGGTAGGACTTTCCAGGTGGCTCCGTGGTAAAGAATTTGCCTGCCAAGCAGGAGACACAGGAAACGTGGCCTTGATCCCTGGGTGGAAAAGATCCCCTGGAGGAGGAAATGACACCCCACTCCAGTATTTCTGCCTGGGAGGTCCCATGCAGGGAGGAGCCTGGGAGGCTACACCCCATGGGGTCACAAAAGAGTCGGACATGACAGTGACTAAACAGCAACAATGTTCTTGGTAGTGTATAAAAGGGAATTGTTTCACATACATGTAAATTTCAGAGCAATATATACAAAACTGTTTAGTCCATAACTAATAGCCTAAATTCTTCACTTCTTTCCACGGTTTCTAATCCTGCTACCTTAGTCCTGACCATCATGACCTTAATTATACTGTTGTAGTTATAGTAGGCTCCTGGGCTTCCCAGGTGGTGCTAGTGGTAAAGAACCTGCCAGCCAATGCAGGAGACATAAAAGATGCGGGTTTGATCCCTGGGTTGGGAAGATCCCCTGGAGGAGGGCATGGCAACCCATCCGGTAATCTTGCCTGGAGAATCTCATGGACAGAGGAGACTGGTGAGCTATAGTCCATATGGTCGCAAAGAGTCTGACACAACTGAAGTGACTTAACACACACACACTAGGCTCCTAACTAGTCACCTTAGCTCCAGTGGCTTACATTCAATCTACCGTTTGCAAATTAATCCTCCTAAACTCTTCTGTCTTTTCACTGCAATGCTCAAAAAACATCAATAGCCCTTTAGCTGGCAAAGAATAAATTTTAAACTCCATAAATGCAACTCAGGGGCTCTTCGACATCTGACCTTATTTTCCTTTCTAACATATTTATTTGTTACCAACTCTCTGTTCCTCATGGCTTCATACTCACTCTTAGGGTTCCCACAACACATCTACAATATAAGTGACAGTATTAGTCGCTCAGTCATGTCCAACTCTTTGCAACCCCATAGACTGTAGCCTGTCAGGCTCCTCTGTCTATGGGATTTCCTAGGCAAGAATACTGGAACGGGTAGCCATCCCCTTCTCCAGGGAATCTTCCCTACCCGGCTATCAAACCCGGGTCTCCTGCACTGCAGGCAGATTCTTTACCATCTGAGCCATCAGGGAAACACATCTAAAATTCTCTGTTTTCCCCATTTCTACTCAGAATGCACTTTTCCTCAATTCTACATAATGGACATTTTGAAATATTTTAAAGTCTACCTGAAGTGACACATTTCTCCATCATAGATCATTGACTGATTGCATTGCCAGAATTTATCTCTTCTCTTTCATAACATTTTGTATGTATAGTATAGATCACACTCTGCTTGGTATCAAAGTTACTTATGTGTATGCCTTACTTTCTCTATTAGACTAAAAACTCTATGAGAACAGGAACCATTGTCTATATCAGCCCCTAAATCTCTGTGTGTGTTAGTAGCTCAGTCGGGTCCAACTCTTTGCAACCCCATGGACTGGAGCTCTCCAGGCTTCTCTGTCCATGGAATTCTCCAGGCAAGAATACTGGAGTAGATTGCCATTCCCTTCTCCAGGGGATCTTCCCAGCCCAGGGATCGAACCCAAGTCTCCCACATTGCAGGCAGATTCTTCACTGTCTGAGCCACCAGGGAAGCCCTGGATCCGTAGCTTGCAAATAATGTTTATTGAATTGATTGTTTCACTTCTAACAGGAATTGAAGTTCATCCTTCTAAAAGTACTTCCATTTCAGTTATTGGTGGTCAACCTCTCTGTCAAGAAATAATAACAGACTTTATATCTCTTCATCACTAAATACTTTCCCTCCAATTATCTAAGGAAGTTCCAAATAGCTTTCTGATTCTCCCAAGTGTAAATTATGTCAAATTGTTCAATTGCTCAGTCATGTCCGACTCTCTGCAACCCTATGGATTGGAGCACACCAGGCTTCCCTGTCCTTCACCATCTCCCAGAACTTGCTCAAACTCATGTCCATTGAGTCGGTGATACCATCCAACCATCTCGTCCTCTTTCATCGTCTTCTCCTCCTACCTTCAATCTTTCCCAGCATCAGGGTCTTTTCCAATTAGTTGGCTCTTCGCATAATGTGGCCAAAGTATTGAAGCTTCAGCCTCAGCATCAGTCCCTCCAATGAATATTCAGGATTGATTTCCTTTAGGATTGACTGATTTGATCTCCTTGCAGTCCAAGGGACTCTCAGGAGTCTTTTCCAACACCTCAGTTCAAAAGCATCAATTCTTAAGCACTCAGCCTTCTTTGAGGTCCAACTCCCACATCTATACATGACTACTTTGTCAAATTAGGAGGTTGGCTGTTTCTTCTTAAAGCAAGTAATTTAAATCATTGCTTTTCTGTAGTAATCTATAGGTAGTGGACTTGGAATAGTTGAATTGGAAATCTTGTGTTTTGTGGACAGAACAGTTTTTAAACTGTTCACAATGAATTCCTCAGTTCCAGTTTAAATGAATGCTCATTATCTACCAAACGGATAATTTGCTTTAAAGTCAAAGATGAAGTTACTTCCAAATCTGCTTAAGGAATAGGACATATTTTATAAGGCTTAGAAGAACTACTAAAGTTACTGTCCAGGTAAATGTGTCTACCTGCTGTCTGTGCCCTTCTGTGCCAGAAGTTTGTACTCTTCTCTGATAACCTAAATGCCAGGTATGTATTATGTACCCAATAAACACTATGAAGAGCAGTGGAGATTATCCAATCCAGACTTCCTAGACTCCTGCCTTAAGATATATTAAAAACAAGTCTATTTATTATCCTTTATTCAAGATCTCACAAATGAGATAATAAAAAGCCAATTATTCTACTGGTTGTTTTCTTTTTGTTCATAAGTTAAAAAAAAAAAGTCCTCAGTTTCCAATGTAATCATCTGTCTTACTCCTAGAAACAATGGATTCTATTTGTTCAAAGTGGCTTGACCTTTACTTATTGTTAAGTGCTCTATTAAGGACCACAGCTTAATCTATAAAATACCTCAGAATCATAACTGATGGGAGTCATGCATAAATTTCCAGTCAGGAAGGAAAAATGGCATGATGGATACCCAAGCCATCCAGAATAGATCTTCTTCAGACCCAGAAAGAGTTTTATTACCGGGATAGATAGTAAGAATTTCTCTTGTTTGTCCATCTGAACTTATCTTTCTTTACTATCTTTAATGAATTCCATTAAGAATATATATATAAGGAGATCAGTCCTGGGTGTTCATTGGAAGGCCTGATGTTGAAGCTGAAACTCCAATACTTTGGCCACCTCATGTGAAGAGTTGACTCCTTGGAAAAGACCCTAATGCTGGGAAGGATTGGGGGCAGGAGGAGAAGGGGACGACAGAGGATGAGATGGTTGGATGGCATCACCGACTCGATGGACATGGGTTTGGGTAGACTCCAGGAGTTGGTGATGAACAGGGAGGCCTGGCGTGCTGCGATTCATGGGGTGGCAAAGAGTCGGACACGACTCAGCGACTGAACTGAACTGATGCCTTGGGATTCTGCTTACAGGCAAATAATCTCTCCCAGCTGTTAACTCCTCCAGTATCACTTACTGCTGTTCCTCTTAGAACACTTATGGCTGGCAGTCGTGTACATTTTGAGTATATATTTCTCCCATACCAGACTGCAGCTTCTCTGATAGATGTTTAAATGCCCCACAGCACCTTATATCTAAAGGGTACACAATAAACTTGTGTTAATCACTGGCAACAGGAGATAATGATAATATGTTATTGGCTTTTCCTGTCAAAGTGAAATTGATGTTCTTTATGCCTTTAAGGACACAGGGGACTTGACTCAATCCATAGTGTAATGGAGCTTTTGGCAGAAAATTTATTTTGGATAAGGCTTATATATATTGTTATATCTCTTAAAATTTTCATGTTTTAATCAACTTTGAACACATCTATTTAAGGTTTCTCCAGCTGAATATATAGTATCAAACCTCATAAACCCCAATGTATATAGCACATATGATGCAGGCTTGGACCATTCAATGCATGTATGTTAAGGATTTTAATGACAAGTTAATGATGAGGCCTAGGATGGATGGCTGAGGAAAGTAAGTGCATGGGGTGCTGAACAACAAATACTTCAAAAGTGGTCCTTCCAGTATGAAATTTGCTTTCCTCTGTTGATCGGAAAATAATCAGAGACATGACCAGAGATTTTGATTTAGTGACTTAATGTTCAAGAATGTATTCGTAAATAATTCTTTGAAATAACTAGTAATACGTGGTGTTATTTTGTTCTTTTTAGTATTAAATGTATTTTTAAGTGTAGCTAGTCATTACTTTAATAACCCTGATATTTGGCATTTGGTATGTGGGGCACAAATATCTTTGTTTTAAGTCTTTTCTAATACAGTAATAGAAGTCTTAATTTATAGAAGGGCTAAAATAGTTTTAGAGCTAATTATGTTCATACAAATGCAGGAGAAGTGAGTTTGTGGGTTTGATCCCTGGGTCAGGAAGATCTCCTGGAAAAAGAAATGGCAACCCACTCCAGTATTCTTGCCTGGGAAATCCCATGAAAAAGGAGCCTGGTGGGCTACAGTCCATGGGGTCACAAAGAGTCAGATACCTCTTAGCAACTAAACAACAACAATTGTTTAAAAGTAATTAATGTATTTATACTATAACTTCTTCCAAAAAAGAATTTAAGTTTGTATATCACGGCTGTATCTAACATTGATCTCTTATGACCCAGTCACTCTTTGAAGTGTTTTACATATACAAAAAAAGCATTTATTCCTCATAACTACTATGTAAAGTAGGTACTTTACTATCTCTGCTTTATAAATAAAGAAACAGAGGTACAGAGACATTAAGAAACTTCCTCAAGGTCACACAGCTAGGAAGTAAAGGAGCCAGGATTTAAACCCAAGCATTTTATCATCAAAGCTCTTTGAATTCTTAAATACTATATTGTGAACCACTTAACCACTGCTGCATGACTAAAGATTATAAATGAGGTGCCTAAATTATTCAGGATTACTTTATGCTACACTTACAAGTTAATCAAAATGCTAAATACATAAAAATCATAAAAATTATTATATTAAATTATACACTTAATTAAAAATCTTTACATGAGCCAACTAGAGAAGAGGGTATGTAAGGAAGAACTGGTAAGCACAGCATAGACAGGAAGTTATTTAATGGGTTTCCTTTATTTTATTTGAATTGTCTTTGGTGAAGGAGAGCATTTTTCCTAGAAGAAAATAAAATCATTCTATAATGGTGTAACACAAGGTACTCTGAAGAATTTGGAAAAGTGAACACTACAGAGATAGCCACTTTTTTAAGAGATAAATGAAATGCTCCTCATATCCTGTGATGAGAGGAAGAAGAGAAAGATAGTGCTAATGGCCCCAGAAGAGACTAATTTCTGACTCATTCTACAACCCCCCAAAGTTTCTTTGGGGTCCATTTCTTTTGAATTGGCATACAAGACAAGTGAAAACATGGAGCTTTCTGAGATCCAAAAGTGAGAAATAAATGGAGATAATCATGATAAAATTTTTTTTTTTTTTTATTCAAGAGGATTCCACCAATGGTTAGCTTTTAAGCAACTTTATTCCCTGTGAATGCTTAAATTGCTTCTATTTTTTATTTTTTTAGACATTGTATTGGTGGCAATCCGATATTTTTAAGAACTGAGTGTTCATAATTATTGGCTCTGATTTTAGTGTATCTTAGTAAATGAACAGTCTAACACTGTAGCCTAAAGGGAAAATTTCATTTACATATTTTTCAACTCTGGTACCTTGTTACAAACTAATTCTGAGCAAAAAGCTTGCAAGAATACATAATTCCAGAGAGAAAGTTTCTTTTTCATAGTTAGTACAATTGAAACTCTTATTGCCTTGCTGCTGCTGCTTCTAAGTCGCTTCAGTCGTGTCCGACTCTGTGCGACCCCATAGATGGAAGCCCACCAGGCTCCCCCATCCCTGGGATTCTCCAGGCAAGAACACTGGAGTGGGTTGCCATTTCCTTCTCTGATGCATCAAACTGAAAGGTGAAAGTGAAGTCGCTCAGACGTGTCCGACTCTTCACAACCCCATGGACTGCAGCCCACCAGGCTCCTCCGTCCATGGGCTTTTCCAGGCAAGAGTACTGGAGTAGGGTGCCATTGCCTTCTCCGCTTATTGCCTTGATTGTACATCATTTATTCAACTAACACATTTTTACTAAGTGCCTGCTATGTGCACAGCTCTCTTGATCTATGATGTTCATAGTCTAGTTGGCAAGACATAGTACAGCCACCACCAAAACAATACAGTATGGTGCATGTGATGAAGGCAAGGTGAGATAGCAAGAATAACAAGGTTCCAAGAAACGTTCCAGAAGCCAGTCATGTGCTGGTTGTGACTCTGCCTATACTTATCATAACTCTTGGAAAGTTCAGTCAGTTCAGTTAAGTCATTCAGTCTGAACTGACTCTTTGAGATTCCATGGACTGCAGCACGCCAGTGTTCCCTCCATCACCAACTCTCGGAACTTGCTCAAACTCATGTCCATCAAATTGGTGATGCCATCCAACCATCTCATCCTCTATCAACCTCTGCTACTCCTGCCTTCAATCTTTATGAGCATCAGAGTCTTATCAAATGAGTTGACTCTTTGCATCAGGTGGCCAAAGTATTGGAGCTTCTGCCTCAGAATCAGTACTTCCAATGAATATTCAGGGTTGATCTCCTTAGGGTTGGCTGGTTTCATCTTCTTGCAGCCCAAGGGATTCTCAAGAGTCTTCTCCAACACCACATTTCAAAAGCATCAATTCTTCAGCACTCAGCTTTCTTTATGATCCAACTCTCACATCTGTATATGACTACTGGAAAAGCCATAGCTTTGACTAGATGGACCTTTGTTGGCAAAGTAATGTCTCTGCTTTTTAATATACTGTCTAGGTTTTCATAGCTTTTCTTCCAAGTTGGAAGCATCTTTTAATTTCATGGCTGCAGTCACCATCTGCAGAGATTTTGGAGCCCCCGAAAGTAAAGTCTTTCACTGTTTCTGTTGTTTCTCCATCTATTTGCCATGAAGTGATGGGACCAGATGCCATGATTTTAGTTTTTTAATTGTTGAGTTTTAAGCCAGCTTTTTTACTCTCCTCTTTCACATTCATCAAGAGGCTCTTTAGTTTTTCTTCACTTTCTGCCATAAGGATGGTTTCATCTGCATATCTGAGGTTATTGATATTTCTCCTGGTAATCTTGTTTCCAGCTTGTGCTTCATCCAGCCTGGCATTTCGCATGATATACTCTGCATATAAGTTAAATAAGCAGGACAACAATATACAGCCTTGACGTACTCCTTTCCCAATATGGAACCAGTCCATTGTTCCATGTCAGGTTCTAACTGTTGATTCTTGACCTGAATACAGATTTCTCAGGCGGCAGTTAAGGTGGACTGGTATTCCCATCTTTTTAAGAATTTTCCACAGTTTGTTGTAACCCACACAGTCAAAAGCTTTAGCATAGTCAATGAAGCAGAAGTAGATGGTTTTCTGGAAGTCTCTTGGTTTTTCTATGATCCAGCAGAGGTTGGCAATTTGATCTCTGGTTCCGCTGCCTTTTCTAAATCGAGCTTGAACATCTGGAAGTTCTCAGTTCATGAACTGTTGAAGCCTAGCTTGGAGAATTTTGAGAATTACTTTGCTATTATGTTAGATGAGTACAGTTGTGTGGTAGTTTGAACATTCTTTGGCATTGCCTTTCTTTGGGATTGGAATGAAAACACCTTTTCCAGTCCTGTGGGTACTGCTGAGTTTTCCAAATTTGATGACATATTGAGTGTAGCACTTTCACAGCATCATCTATTAGGATTTGAAATAGCTCAACTGGAATTCCATCACCTCCATTAGCCTTGTTTATAGTGATGCTTCCTAAGGGCCACTTGACTTTGCACTCCAGGATGTCTGGCTCTAGGTGAGTGATCACACCATCATGGTTATTTGGTTCATTAAGATTTTTTTTGTATAGTTCTTCTGTATATTCTTGCCACCTCTTCTTAATATCTTCTGCTTCTGTTAGGCCCCTACCATATCTGTCCTTTATTGAGCCCATCTTTGCATGAAATGTTCCCTTGGTATCTCTAATTTTCTTGAAGAGATCTCTAGTCTTTCCCATTCTATTGTTTTCCTCTATTTGTTTGCACTGATCACTGAGGAAGGCTCTCTTATCTCTCCTTGCTATTCTTTGGCACTCTGCATTCAGATGGGTATATCTTGCCTTTTCTCCTTTGTTTTTAACCTCTTCTCTTTTCTCATCTCTTTGTAAGATCTTCTCAGACAACCACTTTGACTTTTTGCATTTCTTTTTTTTGGGGATGGTTTTGATCACTGCCTCCTGTACAATGTTACAAACCTCCATCCATAGATCTTCAGGGACTCTTGTCTATCAAATCTAATCCTTTGAATCTACTTGTCACTTTCACTGTATAACTGTAAGGGATTTGCTTTAGATCATACCTGATGGGCCTAGTGGTTTTCCCTACTTTCTTCAATTTAAGTCTGAATTTTTCAACAAGGAGTTCATGATCTGAGCCACAGTCAGCTCCTGATCTTGATTTTGCTCACTGTATAGAGCTTCTCCATCTTTGGCTGCAAAAAATATAATCAATCTGATTTTGGTATTTACCATCTGATGATGTCCATGTGTAGTGTCGTCTCTTGTGTTGTTGGAAGAGGGTGTTTGCTATGAACAGTGTGTTCTCTTGGCCAAACTCTGTTAGCCTTTGCCCTGCTTCATTTTGTACTCCGATGCCAAACTTGCCTGTTACTCCACATATCTCTCAATTTCCTACTTTTGCATTCCAATCTCCTATGATGAAAAGGACATCTTTTGTTGATGTGAGTTCTAGAAGGTCTTTTAGATCATCATATAACTGTTCAGCATCAGCTTCTTCAGCATTAGTGGTTGGGACTTAGAGTTGGATTACTGTGATATTGAATGGTTTGCGTTGGAAACAAACAGAGATCATTCTGTTGTTTTTAAGATTGCACCCAAGTATTGCATTTTGGACTCTTTGTTGACCATGAGAGCTCCATTTCTTCTAAGGGATTCTTGTGCACAGTAGTATATATAATGGTCATCCAAATTAAATTTGCCCATTCCAGTCCATTTTAGTTCACTGAGTCCTAAAATGTTGGTGTTCACTTTTGCCATCTCCTGTTTGACCACTTCCAAATTACCTGACTCATGGACCTAACATTCCAGGTTCATATGCAATATTGTTAATCGGACTTTACTTCCATCACCAACACATCCACAACTGGGCAGTGTTTTCACTTTGGCTCCATGTCTTCATTCTTTCTGGAGTTATTTCTCTACTCTTCTCCACTAGCACACTGGACACCTATCAACCTGAGGAGTTCATCTTTCAGTGTCATATCTTTTTGCCTTTTCATACTTTCATGGGATTCTCAAGGCCAGAATACTGAAGTGGTTTGCCGTTCCCTTCTCCAATGGACCACATTCTGTCAGAGCTCTCCACAGTGACTGACTGGTCCGTCTTGGGTGGACCTACATGGCATGACTCATAGTTTCACTGAGTTAAACAAAGCTGTGGTCCATGTGATCAGTTTGGTTAGTTTTCTGTGATTGTGGTTTTCATTCTGTCTGCCCTCTGATGGAGAAGGATAAGAGGCTTGTGGAAACTGCCTGGTGGGAGGGACTGGCTGTGGAGGAATTTGGACCTTGCTCTTATGGGCGGGGCCATACTCAGTAAATCTTTAATCCAATTTTCTGTGGATGGGTGGGGCTGTGTTCCCTCCCTATAGTTACTGGCCATCTCCTTCTAAAGGTCTTACGCCAGCATGCTGGGGCTCCCAGGACTGTTGTATTCAGTGTTCCTGACCCCACGGCAGGCCACTGTCAACTGTGCCTCCGCCAAAGACTCCTGGGCACTAACTCACAGGCAAGTCTGGCTCAGTCTCTTGTGGGGTCCCTGCTCCTCTCTCCTGGGTCCTGGTGCTCACAAGGTTTTATTTGTGCCCTCCAAGAGTCTGTTCCCCAGTCCTGAGCTAGTTCTGTTATCAAATCCCACTGGCCTTCAAAATCAGATTCCCTAGGGGTTCTCAGTCCCTTTGCCAGATCCCCAGGTTGGAAAATCTATTGTGGGCCCTAAAACTTTTGTAACTGTGCGAGAACTTCTTGAAAAGTTATCATTTTCTAATGTGTAAAATTTGAGCACTGGATAAAATTATATTTGTTACAGTGTAAGGATTCCAAGATTCTATAGTTTTGGGTAACAATGATTCCCAAAAAATGCTATGGAAGGTCGAAGTAGGAGTCAGTTAAAGCTGGACAGGTGAAACAGACTCTCTTTTAGAAGCAGATCAAGTATAACTTGGTTCTCATGTGATAGACAGGATATTCACAAGTAGAACACAGTGAGGTAGGGAATGCCAGGTTCTGTACATACAGTGTGTTAAAGAGGAAAGCACAGACTAAGTCAGCATAAAAAATGGCTTGGAGTAGGAACTGAACATGATGTTTTAAAGGTGATGTTTTGAGTTGGGAATAGAAGTTATTTTTCAGAACTACTATTGTATACAGGGAGGTTTCAGTCTTCCTGTGGAGAATGGCTGAAGGGTTTTGATTCAGTCCTGTCACATTTTCCCGTGTCTTAGTTCAGGTATATTTTTGTACAAGGCAAAGACATAATGAAATAAATTATTTGTATATTAAAATTCTCTGGGAATGTAATGGAACATGCCTTTATAGCAATCCTTGTTAAATAAAACAAAAAACAAAACTCTCTCTGTGTGTTTGTATTTTAGAAAGACTTCCTGTTTGCTATTCCTCTTTACCTGAAACTTGAGACTTTCCCACAGGTTCTTTATTCAAATAAAAATCCCAACCCAGAAAACCAAAACACAAATGAATGAGAAACTCAGACACTGAGCTCCAGCTGAGGGGACAGTGGAGTGGAACAGGGATTAGGAGACAGAGTCAGACTATGGAGACCTCCTAGGTCTTCTTAGAGCCTTGAGAACATTAAGACACACCAACTACAAAAGAAGACAGACCTTTAGCTAAAATTATTAAATGCCCGAAATGATTAATTGACTTTAGGTTAATCCAAGAGACATCTGTGTATGTCTTGCCGACTACTCAATATCTGTTTAGAAATATTCATCTATTTAAGCTTGAAAGTTTTGAATATTCATAGGTCATTTATGAGACCTAATTAGATTAAAGTGCTATTATATTAACCTTAGGAGTTTATTCCTAATCATTTCCAGTACTTAGAGTTTAACATTCACTAAAATGTTCTGAATCCCAGCTTGAACCTGGAAAATCTGAAAGTATAAATTTAACTTGTAATGATTATTAAATGAAAATATCATTTTTTCAATAAAAGTCGTTAAATGAATATGAATTTCACAAGTAATCTTATTAGAAGATTCCATTTGTATATTTTATAGG